>NC_044312.2:66130016-66352644 GCF_007474595.2 Lynx canadensis
ATCTGACACATCTCCTTGTAACACGGGGGCACTTGTAACCTATTATTCTAGGCTCTGAACTAAGGAAATAGGGATATCTCATTTAACATCCAATTAGAAGTGCATCATTTCTTTCCCAGTTCTTTGTTTCTTAATACATCCCAGCTGAAATTTTTCAATTTAATTTTTACTAAGTTATGCATTCCAATGAGAGAACACATGCCTTTTATATTTTGTAATTTGTTAGACCTTGTGGTGGGGCCATCTTCTGTCTCCCTCCTTCCCCTTAGCTGAGGCCATCAATAGCACCTGTAGGCTCAGGCTTGATCTGGTCATTGGATCCCACACAGAAGGAGGAATTTATGGCACTTTAGTCCCTCACTCTAGCTAGGGTTGCTCATCTGAACTTATACCCAAGT
This sequence comes from Lynx canadensis, assembly GCF_007474595.2. NCBI lineage: Eukaryota > Metazoa > Chordata > Mammalia > Carnivora > Felidae > Lynx > Lynx canadensis. The sequence goes on from NC_044312.2 coordinate 66,130,415, forward strand.
TCTATCAGATAGATGACCTTCAGTTTCATTAAGACTCAGCCCTGCCTTGGACTCCAGACCCAGTCCTGGTGCCTTACATCCAATCCTGATAACCCCGCAACTGGGGCATGCCTGCCTGTTCCTTTCAATTACCCACTCCTTGGGACTGGAATGTCCCCGAACTTTAGTCCAGGGACTGGGGTCCTACTACCAGCTGACCAGACTTATCTATTTGTCCGAAAACCTGAGTATCTACTATCTCAGAATTCTTCTCAGTAAGACAACACATCATTTTCTGTTTGGCTTCAGATACCAACTGCTGGCCTATGTTACAGCTTGCTATCTGTCAGTATGCCCTCCCAATGGCAGATTTGGCCTGCTCAGTGCTTCTGCAGCTGACACTGTGTCCCCTTGTGGTATTAGATACCTGTCTCTTTCACTCAGCTGGCCCAGGCCACCACAGAACTCAAGCCAGGCATGAGCCATTTCCCTTGAACAGAATGCTTTGTTATATAACTGGTCTGCAGAACAGTGCAACCCTTGAGACCAAACTAGGAAAAGCACAGCCCTGTGTAGTGAGCCCTTTGAGGATAGATCAGAGAATCACCCATAGTGTCTATTGAGGCATAGGCAACCTGTATCAGAGACTGTTGAGTCCCACTAGTTCAATGGATGTGTGTGTGATGGACATCCATTTTACCTGCCCATCATCCCTTCTTTTCTGATATCATGACTTTTCCATCCCCATTCTCAATCCATATAGTTCTGGTTGGGCTGACCCAAACTCCAGCATTAGTCCTGGCCAACCAGAGCAACACAACACACCTCAGACACAGTGATTGTTTCAGAAATGTCCACGTGACCCAAGATGGACCAATGACAGTCTTACCTGAGAATGATAGAGATGCTTTCTGCTAGGGTTACTAAATTGGTAGAATGTAACCTGGAGCTGCTGGTGGCCATCTTTTTTCCCACAGGGAAAGCCTGCCTGAGAATGAAGTCAACTCAAAGGAAAGCAAACCTGAAAGAGAGAAGCAAATTGGTTACAACATTGATCCAATTCTAAAGCCAGCAATCCATCGATGGACTCCTTGGTTTATCAGACAACATATTTACTTTTAGTGTGTAAGTCAGTAAGACTTGGATTTCTATTACTTTAAAATTAATACAGTTGGGGCTCCTGTCTGACTCAGTCAGGATAGTATGCAACTCTTGATCTCAGTGTTGTAAGTTCAAGTCCCACACTGGGTGTGGAGCCTACTTTAAAATAAAATAAAATAAAATTAAATTAAATTAAATTAAATTAAATTAATACAGCTGACAAGACTGACTGGTATTTCCTTCTGCTTGACCAGCTGATTAAACCTCTAGGCTGAAAATATAGTGAAGAAAAGCAAGTTGAAAAAAAATGCTCAAAAATGTATTCTTTTTTAAATTTAAAAATTTTTTTATTTATTTTTATTTATTTATTTTTAGCATTTATTTATTTTTGAGAGACAGAGAGAGACAGAGCATGAGCAGAGGAGGGGCAGATAGAGAGAAGGAGACACAGACTCTGAAGCAGGCTGCAGGCTCTGAGCAAGCTGTCAGCACAGAGCCTGATGCAGGGCTTGAACCCACAAACTGTGAGATCATGACCTGAGCCGAAGTCGGATGCTCAACCGACTGAGCCACCCAGGTGCCCCTTCTTTTTTTTAAATGTTTATTTATTTCTTTTGAGAGAGTGAGAGAGAAAGAGTGGGGGAGGGGCATAGAGAGAAGGAGAGAGAGAATCTCAAGCAGGCTCCATGCTGTCAGCACAGGGTCTGATGCAGAGTTCAATCTCATGACCATGAGATCATTACCTGAGCTGAAATCAAGGGTCAGACACTTAACCAACTGAGTCACCCTGGTGCCCCAAAAATGTATTCTTTCATTCATTCAACTATTACATAAGAATAGCCGCATAATACAATGAAAAACAACACAAGGTTCAGAGCCTATCAGATCCCTGTTCAATCTTAAATCTTCTATTTTCTAGCTGCCTATATGGGGCATGTTAATTAATATCTCTGAGCCTCTGTTTCTCCTTTTGTAAAATGGGAATAATATTACCTATGTCCTAGGGTTATTATGAGAAACAGATATAATGTATATGGTGCCTGGCACTAAAAGGTTTTCAATAAATGGTGCTTATTTTAATTACAAAACATCTTGGGGCGCCTGGGTAGCTCAGTCAGTTAAGTGACCACTCTTGGTTTTAGCTCAGGTCATGATCTTACGGTTCATGGATGTGAGCCCTACACTAGGCTCTGTGCTGCTGGTGTGGAGCCTGCTTGGGATTCTTTCTCTCCCTCTACCTCTGTGCCTCCTCCACTTATGCTCTCTCTCTCTCTCAAAATAAATAAATAAATAAAACCTAAAAAAAAAATTAAAAAAAAAATACATAACATCTTGAGTTGCAAGGACTTTGGGCTAAGGGGTTTAAAAAATAAAAACAAGGGGCACCTGGCTGGCTCAGTCCATAGATCATCTCTTGAGCTCAGGCTCATGAGTTCAAGGCCCAAATTGGGTGTGGGCCAAATTAAAAAATTAAACACAAACAAAAACAAAAAAACAAAAAAACAAAAAAATTAGAGAAAAAAAAAAAAGCAAAAAAACTTGATCACTACCTCCAGAGATTCAAATTTTAACTAAAGAAAGAAACACAATGTTAAAGACAGAGAGGCAGTGTAAGCTGTCTTGTGATTGGCAGAAGCCTCCATAACTCAAAGGAAGGACATAATTCCTTTCTGAGGTGATCAAAAAAAGGCTTCATGGAAGAAGTCGAATCTGGGCCCTTGAATGAACAAAAGTTTTGGTAAGCAGAGATTGGGAGAAAGAGCATTCCAGTTAAAAACAAAACAAAACAAAAGGCGGGGGAACCTGGGTGGATGAGTCAGTTAAGCATCTGACTCCTGATTTTGGCTCAGGTCATGGTCTCACAGTTCATGGATTTGAGCCCCACATCAGGCTCTGTGCTGACAGCTCAGAGTCTGCTTTGGATTCTCTCTCTCCCTCTCTCTCTGCCCCTCTCTTGCTCACTAACTCTCAAAATAAATAAACTTTAAAAAAATGTTTTTTTTAAGAGGCAGGAGTGAGAAAATGGCTCTATCTGCAGGATTACAAGGCATAGCAACATGGCTGAAGTATAGAATCCACATAGAAGAGGAAGCTAAAGCTGGAGGAGTTAACTGCTGCCAATTCAGGGGTGGGGTGTGCTGAGGGGTGCAGCTTCTATCCTGTCCTCAGGGACTTAGAATCTTTCAATAGACCCAGGCGATGGGAACCTTTGAACATTTTTGGACAGCGTTTATACAGGATGAAAGTTCTGATTGATTAGCAAATCACTTGAATCCTTTTCCAGACTGCACATTTCTACCAGCTGTCCCTAGAAACCCTGCCTCAATGAACCGCTGTAACTAAGGAGAGCATGTTATAACTCTCAACTGCATGTGGGGACATGAAAAATGATTGGGAAACATCCGCCCAGAGGCAGACATGCTTTTTCAGAGAATATTGTGTGTGGTCCAAAGGGCACCAGGATCAGTAAAGCTGTGAAAAAAAGGGGGAAGGAGAAGAGACGGCCAGCATTCATCCCTCCCTTGGATTCGTACAATCATTTCCTCCTAGCTGCTCTTTCTGCCTCTGGTCCTTCTCTATTTCTTTTCTTTTTTTTTTTTTTTTTTTTTTTAATGTTTATTTATTTTTGAGAGAGACAGAGACAGAATACAAGTGGGTTAGGGGCAGAGAGAGAGGAAGACACAGAATCCGAAGCAGGCTCCAGGCTCCAAGCTGTCAGCACAGAGCCCGATGTGGGGCTCCAACTCACAAGCTGTGAGATCATGACCTGAGCCGAAGTCGGACACTCAACCGACTGAGCTACCCAGGCGCCCCTGGTCCTTCTCTATTTCTAACTATTTTATATTTCACTATCAGATTAATCTTCCTGTTCTGATCCTGTCATGCCAACTTCAAAACCCTTAATGATAAGTCACAAGCCACTCCCTACAGAATAGACTGAAATTCTTTGGTTTCCTATAGAAGGGTCTTTTTGGATGATGCTGAAACCACCTTTTAGACCTCACTTCCTGCTACATGTTTCCAGGTATCTTCTGGTCTAGCCAATCTGACTACTCAAGAGTCCCTTGCTTTCCTGTCTCCATGCCTCTTTTGTGCCACTCCTCCTGGCTGGAATACTACTCCACAGTCCCCTACTCATCTATTTCCAACTTCTCCATCCTTGAAGGCTCAGTTCACATGTTCTGATCTCCTCTTTCTCCTATTCTGCCTTTGATAATGTCTTTTTTGAGCTCCCACAGAACTTTACCTGTATCTCTGTTTATGTATGCACCATTTACTTTAAAACAAAAAAACTTGTAGTCGTTTATTTTTTTTAAATAAAAAATTTTTAATTTGGGGCACCTGGGTGGCTCAGCCAGTTAAGCATCGACTTTGGCTCAGGTCATGACTTCACAGCTTGTGAGTTTGAGCCCTGTGTCGGGTTCTCTGCTGTCAGCACAGAGCCTGCTTCAGATTCTCTGTCCCCTCCTCTCTCTGCCCCTCCCCTACACTTTCTCTCAAAAATAAACATTTTTTTTAATTTAAAATTTGGTAATACATTTTACAAGTACAAGACAGTGTAATAAAAGTTGTTATAACCTCACCACCGAGAATTGCCAATTTTTTAAACATATTTATTTATCCATTTATTTATTTAACATGTTAAAAACGTACATACCCTTAGAGTTTCAGTTTTGCAGGATGAAAAATGCTGGAGATTTGTTGCACAACAATGTGAATGCATTTAATACTACTGAACTAACACTTGCGCATGTGCATGAGTGGTGGAAGGATAGAGAGAGAGGGAGAGAGAGAACTCCAAGCAGGCTCCACACCTCTAGCGTGAAGCCTGTCTCGGTGCTTGAACCCATCAACTACAAGATCATGACCTGAGCTGCAATCAAGAGTCAGACCCCCAACCGATTGAGCCACCAAGGTGCCACTAAAATCACCAGTTTTTAAGCTTCATATTTGCTTCCATATTTCTAATAGAAGTGAAATATTACAGATAAAATTGTTTCTTTTAACCACATACTCTCCCACTTAGTCCCATTTCTCCTCTCAATGTCCAGTGGCAATTGCTAACATGAGTTTTGTGTGAATCTTTCCATTCTAGTCTCTATAATTTTATCTGCATGCATATATGTATCCATCACGAATGGATTATGATGTTGTGTCCTCAAATTTACATTAATAGTATCATGATGAATGTGTCATTTTGCATCTTGCTTTTATCACCCAAAGTTTTTTTGAGACTATTTCAGGTTGATTTATGAATATACTTTTATTTACCTATTACTCTTTGTTTTTTTAAGTTTGTTTATTTATTTTGAGAGAGACCGAGATAGTGCAAGTGGAGGAGGGGCAGAGAGAGGGAGAAAGAGAGAATCCCAAGAAGGCTCCGAACTGTCAGCAAAGAGCCCAATGAAGGGCCCAAACTCACGAACCATCTGAACCATGAGATCATGACCTGAGCTGAAACTTAGAGTTGGACACTTAACTGACTGAGTCATCCAGGCACTACTACCCGTTACTCTTTGATAAAAATTTAGGCTGCTTCCATCTTTCTGCTTTTATAAACAATGGAGCAGAGAACATCCTCATACTTGTTTCTTCGTACACATGGGTGAGAGTTTCTTTGGAATACATACCTCAAAGTATTAATTACTAAGTCATAGGGTATGTACATTTAAATTTTTTTTAGGGGGCACTTGGGTGACTCAGTCGGTTGAGCGTCCAACTTTGCTTCAGGTCATCTGATCTCACAATTCATGAGTTTGAGCCTCACATCAGGCTCACTGCTGTCAGCACAGAGCCCACTTTGGATCCTCTATCCCCCTCTCTCTACCCCTCCCCAGCTTGCTCTCTCCTTCTCTCTCTCTCAAAAACAAAATAAAATAAAATAAAATAAAATAAAATAAAATAAAATAAAATAAAATATTTTAAAAATAATTTTAAATATATATGACATAAAACTTACCATCTTAACCATTTTTAAGTATAAAGTTCAGTAGTGTTAAGTGCATTCACATGGTTGTGCAACTAATCTCCAGAACTCTTCATCTTGCAAAACTGAAACTCCAAGGGTGTGTACATTTTTAACATATTAAGGGCATGACTTATTTCATCTACTAAACTATAAGCTTTGTAAGAGTATGATCAACATCTCATTAATTTTTACATTGAGCAAAGTGCCTAGTATAGTAGTTTAACAGGTAGAGACTTAACAAATATTTGTTGAATAAATGAAAGAACTAATCAATCAAGAGGAATAATAATATTTTCACAATTTTGGTGAGATAAGATTTTCTTATCACACAGATGAGATACTAGAACTCAGCTCTGGCAACCTTACCTACTTGGAACATAGCCTGCAAACCAGAAAGGGACAGAAATGACCTCTGACCAAAAAAAAAAAAAAAAAAAAAAAAAAAAATCATCAATGCTTTAAAAACACATGTACTTTACCTAAGGAGATCCCTTTTGAATATTTATTTATTTGGAGTCTATTTACAATTTTCAAATTTGCATTATAAAAACATGGCATATTTGGGGCCAAAATTAGGAGATCACAGAAAAATGTCTAAAAATAGGTTTTAGGGGCGCCTGGGTGGCGCAGTCGGTTAAGCGTCCGACTTCAGCCAGGTCACGATCTCGCGGTCCGTGAGTTCGAGCCCCGCGTCGGGCTCTGGGCTGATGGCTCAGAGCCTGGAGCCTGTTTCCGATTCTGTGTCTCCCTCTCTCTCTGACCCTCCCCCGTTCATGCTCTGTCTCTCTCTGTCCCAAAAATAAATAAACGTTGAAAAAAAAAAATTTAAAAATAGGTTTTAAAAAAAAATCACCCTTCACTGCAGTTAGAGAGATGCACTGGTCAGATTTCCCTTCAAGAAAGGACTTACTGGAGCACCTGGTAGCTCAGTAGGTTAAGCGTCTAACTCTTGATCTCAGCTCAGGTCACAATCTCATGGTTCATGGGGTCGAGACCCACATTAGGCTCTGTGTTGATGGCAATAGCATGGAGCCTGCTTGGAATTCTGTCTCTCCTTTTCTCTGCTCCTCCCCTGCTTGTGTGTGCACTCTCTCTCTCTCTCAAAAGAAATAAATAAACTTAAAAAAAGAAAAGGTAATGTCCAGCTGCAGGCAGTGACAAAATTCAGCTGTTAACTTTTTGGTCATCCTCAGCCATCCAGCCAAGGTCAGTCTGTTCTCAGAGTGGCCCCAACCAGTGACTGTGGAAGGTGGTGGTACAAAGGCCTGTTTATTTCTACCCATCATAGGACACCTCCAGTTGGCAGTCTTTGCTCCAAATTTCCCTGCTGGGCTGGGAAAGATTTTATATCACATCTGCCCAATTCTACTTCCTCCCCTTTCTTTTCATTGGTGTAGCTCCCCAACAAACTTTTTCACTAACTCCAGCTCAGCATTTGCTTCGTAAAGAACCCAACTGACACAACCTTAATTCTATAATCCTAATTCCCAGAGATACACACCATAATATTCTTTTTGTTTAGGTTTTTATTTATTTATTTTGAGAGAGAGAGAGACAGAGAGCAGGAGCAGAGGAAGGGCAGAGAGAGAGGGAGAGAGAGGATTCCAAACAGGCTCTGCACTGTCAGCACAAATCCCATACAGGGGCTTGGACAGATGAACTGTGAGATCATGACCTGAGCCTAATTTAATGCTTAACCAACAGAGCCACCCAGACACCCAACACACACCATAGCATTCTAAATTTTTTTTATATATAGAGAGAGTGTGTGTGTGAGAGAGCAGGGGAAAGGGGCAGGGAGGGAGAGAGAGAGAGAGAGAGACAGACAGACAGACAGAATCCCAAGCAGGCCCCATGCTCAGTGCAGAGCCCCCATGTCAGGCTTGATCCCATGACCCTGGGATTATGACCTGAACCAAAATCAAGAGTCCAATGCTTAATGTACTGAGCCACGCAGGTATCCCTGCGATGTTCATTTCTCAACCCAAATTTTATTTCCCATAGTACTTCTAGACCTGAAAAAAAATCAAGAAAAGGGGCTCAGTGTTGCAAGCATTCCACAACAGTAACAGTCCAGAGCACAATACAACCTCCAGGCTGTGTACCAACCAAGGTACTGCTGGATACACTATCAGAGTGCTGGTACACTGCTCATCTGTCAAGCCAACCCCACTCCCACCCCCTTCCTCAGTGAAACCTTTCCTCTTTCCCCTCTGTAGTTGCTTCCTGTCCTGCTCATACTTAGATGGGAGCAGTTATTACCCAGTATTATAAGTATATGCTTATGTGTTTATCTTCCCTGCCCCCAGCTTCTGCAGGACAAGAATCTATGTACCACAATGTAGGATGAAGACTAAGCATAAAATATTTATGGGAGGCATGGGGCTTGTGAATGAACCAGGCTTTATGCTTTAAATACTAAGGAAAGGACAATAGGAAAAGTGTTACATTTTCTTAAGCGGGTCTTGAAGACTATAGTGTGCTGTGTAACAATGTACCAGGTCATTGTGTGAGTTGGATGGGAATGTGGCAAAACCAGTTAGGAAGTCCCTGCAGTGACCCAGCACTGAGATGTAAGAAATGCAAGATGGCTGCGGTGGCATGGAGAGGAAGAACTGCATCTACAAGGTATTTCTAAAGAAAAATAACAAAAACTGGGATTCGCTGAGTTCCCCAGATTTGCTAGAAGTGCCAACACCGCTAAGGTGGGTATGGACTCACCCCCATTTCGCCCACGTGCGAAGTGAGACTTGGCTAGATGAAGTGACTCTCTGGGGGTCACACGCCATGCAAGTGGCAGTGCTGAACTTCCAATATAGGTCGTCAGGCTCTGAAGACCTAGACCTCAATTGCCCGGGTCAAGATTACCCACTCTCTGCACTGCGGGCTGAGGAATATTCCTGAGCTGAGGCCTCAACTCCTCTACTTACGGAGAAGGACCTTGCAGGGCCCAAGCACCGCACAGGGACGCTTAAACGAGCGGTCAGGACCTTGCAGGCCCGCACCTAAGGGCGGAAGAAGGCGCGTCGCGGGGGCGGCGGCGGCGGCTCAGCGCGCGGCCCGGGGCGGAAGCGGCTGAGTCACCGCAGGGCAGAAACGCAGCACGCGAAGACAGGGCCCGGCGGCCGGCGGCTCCCGCACTGGTGAGCCGTGACGCCCGGTGTCGGCACACGCAGGGAAGCGGACGGCGGCTGGCGGAGGCCGGAAGAGCTGAGTCAGAGCGGGCACGCCCGCGGGGGCCGCGCGCCGCAGCTCCAGGGCGCCGGGGCTGCGCTCGGATCCCGGCCAGCCATTCGCACGGCCCCGCGGAGACGCGGTTGGGCGCAGGGCTTCGGCGATCGCGCCCACACGCTGGAAGCCGAGACTGAAATTTGAAGTCTTGAGATGGCCCCCAGCAGCGGATCCTGTACGCGTGTTTCGGTGGAAGCTACTGACCTTGTGAAAGGAGACAAGCTTTGGGTCTAAGACGGGGCAGATTTTGAAGATCAAAAGGACTTGCCCGGGACCAAAAATGATTTGTCTGCCTCAGTTCCAAAATGCAATAAATAATAATTAAAACAACACACACACACACACACACACACACACAATTATTTTTTAATGCAAAAGCGAAAAATCCGGAATCCCAAGAGAGGATAAACCTTGCAATAAAGGTTTACAGAAAATAAAGTTCTCCCAGGATGGGAACATTGCACAGGGACTTTGTAGAGGTCCCTGATAAACTTGATTCATAGACCTTTCTCCAGTTTCTCCCCACTACTACGCTACTGAGGCCAGAAGCCCATTTTTTTATATTTTACTGTTTTTATTCAAGTTTTCTTTTTTTAGTCAAAAAAAGATACTATAGAAATCCCGGGGGGGGGGGAGGGGGGAGGGAATCGTACCCAATTACATAGTCCCTGAAACTAGAAACCACAATTACTTTTGCTTCTCCCCTTACATTTTTGTTCACAATAAGTTTTTTATATAGCTGCATCAGAGGTATCATCTTCTATTTTACTGTCTTAAGGTAATGTTATATAAACATTTGCCCATGTCTCACAGATCTTCGGGATCATTATTTTAAATAACTGCATTATGCGTAAACTACTAAGTAATCCTCCTGTGGTGTGCTTGTAGATTATTGACTGGAATTGCTCTTTTTTTGTTTCCGATTGTCCATGTTTGTCCTCCATCAGGAAACCTCACTGGGCAAAATGGTGGAATCTAATGTGGAAAAGTGGCTGTGGACCATTGCACTATAGGAAAGCTTATTTTCTTTTTAAGAGCTGCCATAATTTCCCCAAATATTCTTTTAATATTTTATCCCACTTGGATAATCACAGCCTTTCTTTAATGCTTTAAGGTATACATTTGAAAAGGCTAGACCTTTGCAGGAGTGTGACAGAAGTGGAATTCAGAGTTGTGTCTGAGACATTTTCAGATTTTCATCAAGCCCTTTATGCTGAAGTGCCACTGTTAACAGTCTTCTGTGTGACTTGGAACAAATTATTTAACCTATCTCAGTCTCCATTTTCTCATTTGAAAATTGGGGATAATAATAACACGTCATATACTGTTGTGAGACCTAGATAAGATAACATTTGTACAGTGCTAAGAATGATGCCTGCACATAGTAGTTCAGAAGTGTTATAAATATTGTCTGCTATTAAAGACAACAATAGCTGTGTATTGAGCAGTGACAGGCACATCTACCATGGCTACCAAGGCTGAAATAATAGAAGTATTTCCTCACAAACTTCCCCCCCCCATTTAAAAATCACTCAAATGTGTAAACCTTTTCTATCAACTCTGATTTTGTTGTTAGAGATAATGGATAAAACTGAAAAGAGATAATATCACAAGATCTTTGGAACAAAGTTTATATTTAGAAACTCGGACCTATTGGAGACAGTGGGAGTGAAGCGGGGGGGCGGGGAGAAGGAGATGAAGAAGCTGCTACTTTTCATCTTAAACTCTCCAGTACTACATTGTAAGTATGCAAATATACTACTTATTTCTTGTTTTGTTTTGAATGTGTGGCCTGAGTCAGTAAGCTGAACAGTTCTTCAAAATTAATCTGAGTCCTAGATCTGGTTCTGGTGTGATACACACTAGAATTTGCCTTTTTCATTTCTCCTTCTTAGGCACTTTTTCAACTGTGGTTATTCATTCATCTATTCAACACATATTTGTTAAGTGGCTATTATGAGCCAGACACTATGCTATGTACTGAAGATTTTTTTTTTAAATAATCAACCAAAATTTGGAACATGTGTGCCAGCTACATATAATGGATTTTTGTTAAAGACTTCTGTTATTGTGGGTCCTTGGGTTTGTTGCTAGTGAATCTTAAGATGACCTAATAGAATATAGTTTTTTGTTTTGTTTTGTTTTGTTTTGTTTTTGATAGACCTGGACCTAGAAATTCTGCTTCAGACTCCAGGGTCCTGCACATGGGAAGTAGCTGTGGTGAGGGAGTCACTTCCACTAATACTGTCTTTCTGGAGCTCTGCCCTAAGATAATGTGATGCCAAAGGGCCCTGTGGGTACTTTGCTGGAGAAATTATTTGATTCAAATCAATTCAATTCAAAATCACATATTGAGTGAGTACTACTTATAAGCACTGGGGTAGGAGTAGGAGTTGAACCAAAGATGAAAACAGCCCAGAGCTTGAAGCTTACAGTCTTTTAGGAGTCTTAAATTTTCCTGAAGTTTGTTCTGAATCAGACACTTGTCTTTTTAAAATCTTTAATATGTATCTTCTGCTTTCAGATTTTTTATCATCTCAAAAAACACAAATTTAACTGGACACTGTGCTAGGGGTTGATGATACCGTTTTATTTATTTTTTTTTTTAATTTTTTTTTCAACGTTTATTTATTTTTGGGACAGAGAGAGACAGAGCATGAACGGGGGAGGGTCAGAGAGAGAGGGAGACACAGAATCGGAAACAGGCTCCAGGCTCTGAGCCATCAGCCCAGAGCCCGACGCGGGGCTCGAACTCACAGACTGCGAGATCGTGACCTGGCTGAAGTCGGACGCTTAACCGACTGCGCCACCCAGGCACCCCGATGATACCGTTTTAAAAAGCTGCATTGCTGATTGCAGTGTTGTTGATGGCATCTGAGTCACCAACACAACCAGCTTATATCAGTTCAAATTGCAACTGTAACATTTATAGTTTTGCTATGTATAGTTGTAAGCATCTGACTACTGCTTTATGACTTCTGGTATAGCCATGCATGAGCAATTACATTTTGAAGTACATACTATTTTATTATAAATAACTTTCCTTTTTGTTTTGTTTTTGTTTCTTTGGAGGGGGTTGGTAAAACAGAACATTGTTGATTTTCTTAAAAATGTGTGTATGTGTAGTTAGACTATAGTATGTATGTACCCCATTTAGGAATAGTAGAGAGAGCATTACAAAAAGGGATCTGATAGGGTTGGGAACTAATGGCCTAGTCAAATAAATCTAAGTGACTTATCCTGGCACTTATGGCCATCATTATCTTGTCCCAGGTTTATTCCTCTTTGTTATATCTAAGATCAGGCCAAGCTGTTTTACTTAATATGCCTAGTTTTTGAGCGGTGCCTTCTACTCCCACAGCTGTGAGGTCACCTTGTTCTATACCACAGGACCCTGTCACCTTTGACACATCTAATTGACCATTCTATTCATAGCCTGTCCAATTGCCTAAGGGAGTTGCTCAATATGACTGATAATAATTAACTAGATCAATAAAATTTTCTCTTGCAAAGATTGGATTTGAGACCCAGACAGTAAAGTGGTTAATAGCAAGGTCAAAAGATGAAAGGCATACAGAGAAACAGGTGTAACTAGAAGTTAGGACACAGCAGAATAAAGAATAGACAGTCTTGAGTATGTAGAAACAAAATGAGAAGTTAAATGGTAGTAGATACAGTGAGAAAATCCCCATATAGTGACAGACCATAGACAGGAATCCAGATAAAATACCTGATCCCTTGAGCTGCCTTGGATCTGGTATAACCTCTAGTTCCCAGATGGAATTCAATCTTTCGTGAGGCCTCAGTCCTGCATGAGTGACATTCCTGTCTTCTTTATTTTCCCACATAGTGTTGGAAGAAATCTTTATCACTTAAAGTAATGTGATCTTTGCAATCAAAGATCCTAACTACCGCATTGTCATAAAGCATGCTCTCCTATTTCTGTGTCTTTGTCGTCTCCTCTGCTTGCATTGTTCTGCCCTCAGTCTTGTTATTGCAGCTTTCAGCGCTCTGTATCCAGAGTCCAGCTCAGATGCCACCTCCTCCAGCCACCTATCCCTAATATCTCAGCTGCAAGTAAAGACCCCCTTTCTCCTCAGAGCCCCCATTTCTGCCGCTTTTAGGAATATTTTTCACTCCCAGGGCATCTGGCTGGCTCAGAGGAGCATGCAACTCTTGATCTTGGGGTTGTAAGTTTGAGCCCCATGTTGGGTGTAGAGATTACTTAAATAAGTAAATAAGTAAATCTTTTTTTTAAACATCACGCCCAACTCTGTATTATATAAGAACATCGTCTCTATTAGATTATGAGCACCTCGAAGTAAATACAAAGACTATTATATGTTTCCTTCGCAGCAGAGCTAAACATGCACAGAGTAGATGCTTCATTATTTACTGCTCCTTCTACTGATATATTGCTTATCTTCTCCCTGTTTCATGGTGTCAACTATCCTCAAGAACATGGCATTGAACCAAAACTGGTTTGCACATAGCGAATTTTTAATATATGTCAGCTGAAAGGAAGATCTATCTTTTACTTGATACCCGATAAGCATCACATCCTGTGCCCTGGGCATCAAAAAGATATACCCAATATTTCAAATTAATGTCTTCAGTAACAAACATGTTCTTCCTACTGCAATGCTGAGCACCCTCTAAGTGACTCAGGCTTAAAAACTTTAAGTTGTCTTGGGGTTCCTGGGTGGCTCGGTTGGTTAAGTGTCAGACTCGACTTCAGCTCAGGTCATGATCTCACAGTTTGTGGGTTTGAGCCCTGAGTCGGGATTGGTGCTGACAGTGTGGAGCCTGCTTGGGATTCTCTCTCTCTCTCTCTCTCTCTCTCTCTCTCTCTCTCTCTGCCCCTCTCCAGCTCGCACACACACACTCTCTCTCTCTCAAAATAAATAAACTTAAAAAAAAAAACACAAACCTTTAAGTTGTCTTGCTACTACATCTAAAGTTCCATTGTGATAGTTTGAGTTTCCCCCAAAGTAGAACCTGAGACATAATGCCGGTAATTTATTTGGAAGTGTAATTCCAGAGAGCAGGAGTGAGGACTAAAACTAGGAAGGGGAAAGAGCCAATACAAAGAAAGGCTTTTGGTTGTCTCCTACTAGGGAAGACTGGCCTGTGGGACTGTGAGATTTATGAAATGCATCTCAGGACCATCTGACCAAGAGAAAAAAGAGAAGAGTCAACTCTCCTTCCTCATTGGTCAAGGATTGCCTCACAGACTGTTAACTTCCCTGTGCTTCCAGGTTGCACATGCACAAGAGCCAAGCATGTTTCTGTGGGCATACTGTAAGATGGCATTACAGAAGCCCTAGGGTAGGAAGTGAGAGGCCTGGGTTCAGGCATGAGGTGAGGCCCAGGCACACAGACAGGTTGTATAGGTATATGTCAAGAGCTGTATTTACAAGCCACAGTTACAGGGATGCTGACAGAAGATCTGAGACTCCTAGGCCAGAGGCAAAGGAATTTATTACTCACTACACAGTAGGCAGCATCAGGTTGTTTTGGTTTTTTTTGTTTTGTTTTGTTTTTTAAAGTCGGCTTCACACCCAGTGCAGAGTCCAATGTGGGGCTTGAACTCACAACCCTGAGATCAAGAGTCAGACCCTTAATTGACTGAGCCATTCAGGTGCCCTCAGCAGCATCAGTTTTATGTTCGTATCAGTACTCTGTTTCTGGACTAGTTGTCAATCTAGTCTAGTAAGAACTAATTGCTGCCCCTCCAGGGTGGAAGGGATCTTATGGAATCAATCTGCTACCAAGTGTCTGGCTGGTTTCCTCAAGGGATGGAGTGATATTGAGTGCTCCGCATTAGTCTCTTCTGCTGTATAGTCTCCATTCCTGCTATTTTGGCCACTCCCTTAAGAGGCCTGTTGTTTAAGCACTGGCATGGCCAAGGAGAGTCTGGCTGGCATCCATAGGACAAGACATCCTGCCTACCTGGTTTCTGAGCGCATTTTTGTAATGTTTAGTCTCTGGTGGGCATCATAATGAGGCACAAAGATCTACACACTTTGTGCATATTTCTTTAATTCCACCCATTTACCTTTCCCCAGTTCTCTTTGTCCCATCACCCAATTTTTCTTCATCCAGAACCCTTATTAACCAGATAAAACATTCACCACTAGAATCCATATATATCCATATCTCAGGCCACTTATCCCTCCATATAAAGTGATGAACAAGTATACTGTTCTCAACTCTACCTGCTCGGAGACTTTTCCTTCACCACCAAGGGGTTCTTTAGGACTGCACCTGAGTAGAGTTGTGGTTTAGCATAGTCCATTTTTTTTTTAATTTTTTTTTCAACGTTTATTTTTGGGACAGAGAGAGACAGAGCATGAACGGGGGAGGGGCAGAGAGAGAGGGAGACACAGAATCGGAAACAGGCTCCAGGCTCTGAGCCATCAGCCCAGAGCCCGACACGGGGCTCGAACTCACGGACCGTGAGATCGTGACCTGGCTGAAGTCGGACGCTTAACCGACTGCGCCACCCAGGCGCCCCAGCATAGTCCATTTTTTATTAGGACCAACATAGTAGCTGATCTTTCTGTGAACCAGGCCTAAGTTTCCTGCCCCCATCATTAAAGTGAATTGAAAGAGAGGCTTTATAGTACTACAGAGGTAAGTGACACAGGAATTTAGGTCACTTGTTAATTATAATTTACTCATGCCTTCTCATCCTGCTTAGACCCAATCCCAAATCTAGCATTTCTATTGTACAATGGAATACTTGAGCTTATTTTTTAAAATATTTTATTTTATAGAATTATCCTACGACCCAGCAATTGCACTACTAGGTATTTATCCAAGGGATACAGGTATGCGGTTTCGAAGGGGCACATGCACCCCCATGTTTATAGCAGCACTATCAACAATAGCCAAAGTGTGGAAAGATGTCCATCAGTGGATGAATGGAAAAAGAAGGTGTGGGATATATATATATATATATATATATATATATATATACACACACACACACACACATATACATACACACACACACACACACACACACACTGGAGTATTACTTAGCAATCAAAAAGAATGAAGTCTTGCCATTTGCAACTACATGGATGGAACTAGAGGGTATTATGTTAAGCAAAATTAGTCAGAGAAAGGTAAATATATGATTTCACTCATATGAGGACTTTAAGTACAAAACAGATGAACATAAGGGAAGGGAAGCAAAAATAATAAAAAACAGGGAGGGGGACAAAACATAAGGGACTCTTTAATATGGAAGACAAACAAGGGTTACTAGAGGAGTTGTGGGAGGGGGATGGGCAAAATGGGTAAGGGGCATTAAGGAATCTACTCCTGAAATTATTGTTGTACTATATGCTAACTAACTTGGATGCAAATTTAAAAATAAATTAAATAACAATTAAAAAAATATTTTATTTTTTTTAATATGAAATTTATTGTTAAATTGGTTTCCATACAACACCCAGTGCTCATCCCAACAGGTGCCCTCCTCAATGCCCATCACCCACCCTCCCTTCCCTCCCACCCCCATCAACCCTCAGTTTATTCTTAGTTTTTAAGAGTCTCTTATGGTTTGCCTCCCTCCCTCTCTACCTTTTTTTTCCTTCCCCTCCCCCATGGTCTTCTGTTAAGTTTCTCAGGATCCACATAAAAGTGAAAACGTATGGTATCTGTCTTTCTCTGTATGACTTATTTCACTTAGCATAACAGTCTCCAGTTCCATCCACGTTGTTACAAAAGGCCATATTTCATTCTTTCTCATTGCCAAGTAGTAATCTGTTGTGTATATAAACCATAATTTCTTTATCCATTCATCAGTTGATCGACATTTAGGCTCTTTCCATAATTTGGCTATTGTTGAAAGTGCTGCTATAAACATTGGGGTACAAGTGCCCCTACAGCACTCCTGTATCCCTTGGGTAAATTCCTAGCAGTGCTATTGCTGGGTCATAGGGTAGATCTATTTTTAATTTTTTGAGGAACCTCCACACTGTTTTCCAGAGTGGCTGCACCAGTTTGCATTCCCACCAACAGTGCAAGAGGGTTCCCATTTCTCCACATCCTCTCCAGCATCTATAGTCTCCTGATTTGTTCACATCCAACGTGGGGCTCAAACTCACAACCCTGAGATCAAGAATCGCAGGCTCTACCAAGTGAGCTAACCAGATGCCCCAGAATGCTTGACCTTATGACATAGCAGATTTTGTAACATGCAGCATGTGATTGGGAACTCTGATTGCATTGTCACCCATGTCCCATGGAAAAGCAGTTGGGCTCTACTGGGTCCCAGTTACACATTGGAAACTGTTTCTCAAACAACTACTTAAAGGGTCAGGTAGTAAATATTTTACACTTTGTAGACAACATACAATTTCTGTTGCATATTCTTTTGTATAATCTCTTTAAAAATGTAAAAACCATTTTTAGCTTCTGAACTGTAAAAAACTAAACTCTAGTTTAGTATGAGCCTGGAGTAGTGAAGGGGGACAGACTTAGATCTTAAGAAGGAAGGGGTCATCTTATGAGACATCTGCCTCAGCTTAGATCTTAGCAGGATCCTCAGGTGAAGGGAGGGACCTCTCCTAGCTAGGCTTCTTCCTTCCTGCTTCTACTAGCTTGGAGGATTTAAGAGAATCCAGGGGTTCAAAATTTTCATGCTTACCCATCTAATTATCTTTATCCTAGATCTCAGAGTTCCACTTTCTATCAGGGACTGACTTTGATGTAAGAGATCTGTTGAGGCTTTGAAGCAATAGTACTCTGATGATCATAATACAGGCCTGATTTTCAGCACAGGCTACAGTTTTTTACAGGCATTGAGGGTCTCCTGAAATGCTGTCATAGAAGCCTTCACTTTCATAGCATAGAGTGGTTGATTGGCTTAGAGGAGTTTGTCCTTTTCCCTTTTTTTATTTTGATTTTTTAAATGTTTATTTGTTTTTGAGAGAGAGAGAGAGAGAGAGAGAGAGAGAGAGAGACAGAGTATGAGGAGGGAAGGACAGAGAGAGAGAGAGGGAGAATCCAAAGTAGGCTCCAGGCTCCAGAATGCTGTTAGCGCAAAGCCTGATGCATGGCTAAAACTCACGAACCATGAGATCATGACCTGAGCCAAAGTTGGACACTTAACCAACTGAGCCACCCAGGTGTCCCTGTCCTTTTCCTTTTTAATTCCACTTTTCCAGTACTAATAAAAGTGAATTTCAACTATAATCTCATAGCTATCATTGTCCTATGCTCTTCAAGTGCCACAGCCATTGTATGCATAACCAATACTTCCCTTTCACCAGCACCACATGCCAATCAACCACAGGTGAGATTCTTAGTAAATGTGATTCCTGGGCAGGTCAGAGGTCATCTAAGCCCTCTAACTAAACTTGTTATCAACAGCAATGAAGTCCTCAATTAGGTGATAAAATTCTTTCCTGAGGGTCTGCTCTCTCTCTCTCTCTCTCTCTCTTTTTTTTTTAAGTTTATTTTGAGAGAGAGAGTGTGTGTGTGTGCGTGCACGAGCAGGGAAAGGGCAGAGAGAGAATCGCAAGCAGGCTCCATGCTGTTAGTGCAGAGCCCAGCTCAGGACTCTGTCTCTTGAACATGAGGTTATGACCAGAGCCGAAATCAGACAGTGAACCCACTGAGCCACCCAGGAACCCCCTTAGGGTCTGCTTTTTAAGACTGTTTTATATAGCAATGCTCTTAGCCTGGGTTGCCAGGATAGCAGACCCTGAGACAATGGCTTATGTGTTTATTTTATAGTGTGATTCTAGAGGGCAGAAGTAAAAGACAACCTTTATATATATAAATATATAATGTTCTGGATAACTGGGTGCTAGATCCCATGAGGACATCTGAGGAATTATTTGAAATGTATCTCAGGACCGTCCACCTTAGGGAAGAGAGGAAACATTTGCCCATTCCTGTTTTCATTGGGTAAGGGTTGCCCCACAAGGCTTAAACCCGCCTGGGCACTTGAGTTTTACACATGTACAAATACCCAAGCAGGTGCCCCGAGGATCCCAAGATGGGAAATAGAGAAGTCCTAGGGCAGAAAGTGAGAGGTAAATTGCAGGCTTGAAATGAAGTGTTGTCAAGTTGCACCCTGACGTGAAGATAGATGAAAACTGCACGGAATTGGTCAGTACAGCGGTAACTATAAGGATTTGAAGTGGTGCATAAGAGGTATATAAAATACCCTAGGTGCGCCTGGGTGGCGCAGTCAGGTGACTTCAGCCAGGTCACGATCTCGCGGTCCGTGAGTTCGAGCCCCGCGTCAGGCTCTGGGCTGATGGCTCAGAGCCTGGAGCCTGTTTCCGATTCTGTGTCTCCCTCTCTCTGTGCCCCTACCCCGTTCATGCTCTGTCTCTCTCTGTCCCAAAAATAAATAAACGTTGAAAAAAAAATTTTTTTAAAAATACCCATGAACTTTACTTCCTGAAATATTGCTCTCTGGCAACACTTAGATCCTTACTATCGACTGCAGTTCACTTTTATCTGGTTTACCTGCTCTTGGTCTCACTCCTTCCAAGTCAGCTCTCATAGTACTACCAGAATGCCCTTTCTAAAATATAGGTAATTCTCTGGTTTAAATAATAATCATGATGATGACAATGATGGTGATGACAAAATAATAACACTAATAATAACTATCATGTCATTTACTATATGCCAGGTGCAGTATTTAGAGCTTCATGAGCTTCATGTGCATTTACTCATTTTTCACAACTCACTGAGATAAATATCATTATTATTTAAATGTTCATGATGAGAAACTGAGTCTCCTTGAGATTAAATAACTTGCCCCCCATCATATCCCTGCCATATGGGACAGTTCAAATTAAATTCGAAGTCTTTTTTATTTAAGTCTGAGCTTTTAAACCACTCCACAGTACTGTCTTTTTTTTTTTTTTAAGTAGGCTCCACACCCAGCATGGAGACCAATGAGGGACCTGAACCCTGAGATCAAGATCTGAGCTGAGATCAAGAGTCATTTGCTCAACCGATTGAGCCACCCAGGCACCTCCACAGTAGTGTCTTAACAAGTATTTTTATCTATAGCACAAAGTTTAATATAATACTTTAATGTTTTCACACTAACTGACTTTTCTGAACTCAACTCTCATTATTGTCCTCCGCTTTCCTCTCCAACGTGTTCTGTGCTCTCATTACTCTATGTCCTGAAACATTCTTTGTCTTAACTC
Source organism: Lynx canadensis (assembly GCF_007474595.2). Taxonomy (NCBI): domain Eukaryota; kingdom Metazoa; phylum Chordata; class Mammalia; order Carnivora; family Felidae; genus Lynx; species Lynx canadensis. The sequence continues at coordinate 66,150,890 of NC_044312.2, forward strand.
CATTTGCAGAAGCATCTCTTTCTCATCCTCTAAGTTCAGAAACCATGGCATACAGTCATCTGAAAAGTTCTCCTGAACACCTTAAAAATTAATAATCTTGGGGGGCGTTGAGTGGTTCATTTGGTTAAGCATCTGACTCTTGATTCTGGCTCAGGTAGTGATCTCACAGTCATGGGATGGAGCCCCGCATCGGGCTCTGCATTGACAGCATGGAGCCTACTTGGGATTCTCTCTCTCCCTCCCTCTCTCTGCCTCTGCCCTGCTTGCACATGTCCTCTGTCTCTCAAAATAAATAAATAAACTTAAAAAAAATTAGCAATTTTGAACTATAGTTTGTTCTTCCATCTTTCTAGGCTTAATATTTTTTCCTTCTACCTTCCCTACCTCGCTTTCTTTCTCTGTTTCATTCTTTAATTTTTGGGTCTCAGATGTGAAAAGTTGACTTAATTATATATAATCTCAGTTCTTAGTGCATATCATCATCAGCCCATGTGAGACTCTTCTACTTTTCCTCTTTTCATCTCTCACATTAGCATCTCATTCCCTTCCACGGGCAAGCACTTTAATATGTTTGATATGCATCCCTAAATAATTATAATCCTTAAAAAATTTTAATATTTATTTTTGAGAGAGAGGGAGAGACAGAGTGTGAGTGAGGGAGGGTCAGAGAGAGAGGGAGACACAGAATCTGAAGCAGGCTCCAGGCTCTGAGCTGTCAGCACAGAGCCTGACACAGAGCTCGAACTCACGAACCGCGAGATCATGACCTGAGCCAAAGTTGGACACTCAACCAATTAAGCCACCCAGGCACCCCAATATTTATAATCCTTGTAGAATATATAATATTATTTTGTGTGAGGATAAATTTTTAAATGTCAAGTAAAATATACTTTAATGAGAAAAGTTACTGAGATAAAGAGAATTATTTCATAATAATAAAAGTTTCAGTTCAGGGTGCCTGGCTGGCTCAGTTAGAAGGGCATGCAACTTTTTTTTCTAAGTTTACTTATTTATTTTGAGAGAGACAGAGAGAGGGCGCAAGTGAGGGAGGGGAAAAGACAGAGGGGGACAGAGGATCCGAAGTGGGATCTGTGCTGACAGCAGAGACCCTGATGTGGGGCTTGAACTCACAAACGGAGAGATCTTGCCCTGAGCCAAAATCTGATGCTTAACTCACTGAGCCACCCATGCAACTCTTGATCTCAGGATTGTGAGTTCAAGTCCTACGTGGGGTGTAGTGATTACTTAAATAAATAAAACTTAAAGAGTTTCAGTTCATCAGGAAATAACATAGCCCCAAATATGTAATGTAAAAAACTTATTGACAGAATTATAAGGACAAATTTAGAAATCCACAATCAGGGCAGCTGGGTGGCTCAGTTGGTTGGGCATCTGACTTCAGCTCAGGTCATGATCTCTGAGTTTGTGAGTTTGAGCTCCACATCAGCCTTGCTGCTGTCAGCCTGTCAGTGCAGATCCTGCTTCGGATCATCTGTCCCCTCTCTCTACCCCACCCCTCCCCCACTTGCACTCTTCCCTACCCTCCTGCCACACAAAAAAAAAAAAAAAAAAAAAGAAAAGAAAAGAAATCCATAATCATAGTTGATTTTTATTTTGAAAAAAGTTTCAAAAAACATGGGCTCCATGCTGCGCGTGGAGCCTACTTAAAAAAATAAAAAATAAAAATAAATAAAAAAAATTTTAAAAAACAAAGAGGATTTAGAAAAAATAAGAGGATTAGAGATGTTATGTTGCGTCCCCCCACCGAGTTCATATGTTGAAGCTCTATCAGTACCTCAGAATGTGCCTATATTTGGACCTCTTTGGGCCTTAAAAGAGGCAAAATTGAAATGAAGTCATTAGGGTGGGCCCTCATCCAATCTGACTGGTGGGTGTTCTTATAAGAAAAGGAGATTAGGACATACAAAAAGAGATGCCAGGGAAGCAGATATGCAGAGGAAACACTATGTGGGGACATGGTGAGAAGGCAACCATCTCCAAGACAAGGAGAGAAGCCTTGGGAAAAACTAGCCCTGTTGACTTTTTTTTTTCTTTAAGTAATCTCTACACCCAACCAGAGATAAAGAGTTGCATGCTCCTCCTGACCGAGCCGGCCAGGCACACTGCCCTGCTAATATCTTGATCTTGGACTTCTCGCCTCCAGAACTGTGAGAGAATAAATTTCTGTTATTTAAAAAAAATTTTTTTAAGTGACAATGTGATATATTTTTTCATTATGTTTTACTTTTGTAACTCTTTACATTGAAAGAATTTTAGACTTTACAGAAAGACTCCAATAATTCCCGTATATCCTTTACCCTGATTCTCCAAATGTTAACATTTTACCTCATTTGCTTTATCATTCTCTTTCCGTATATTTTTCAAAAAGGTTGAGATTGAGTTGCAGACATGATACACCTTTACTACTAATTTTTCCATGTGTATTTCCTAAAAGCACATTAGACATTTTTAAGGGCTTGTTTCTAGATTTTGTTAAGGTGAATCCAGTGTAGATTTTTCTTTAAGACATGGTCTTTACACCTAAGGCACTTCCTTTCTAGTGTTTCAGCTGAAGTCCAGGGGTGTTGACGAGATTTCTCCATTTTCTCAGGGCTAAAATTCCAAGGACACCCAGACTGCCTGATCTCTAGCATCTCTGTTCCATTCTTAAGCTCCTAGGAGCTTCTCTCTGGCAAGACTTCAATGGTCTCACTGTGTGTGTGTGCAGTACAACCAGCAACCGTGTTCTCACGGGAGACCACTACACAGACTTCCAGGGATCATCTTGATAAAGCTCTCTCCTCCATGAAATTTCATCCCAAAGATTCTAATAATTTCACCTGTCTTGAACTCTGATCTCTGCCTTTTCAGGTTGGCAGGATCCCTGTGTTCTATCAAAACCTAGTTCTGTGAACTATAGGTAAGAATTATTCTTAGACAGGTAAATGGACAATCATGGGACTCACTTTGTAAGTTTCCTTACTCTCAGGGATCACAGTCCTACACTCTCTTTTTCTTTATCTTTGCCAAAAAATCAATACCTCACATACCTGGTACAGTTTTATAGTTGTTCACAGTGAGAGGGATATTCCTATAGCTATTCCGTTGTGATCAGAATTGGCATGTGTATGAGTTTGTAATTTACATCAATGTCATTATGCTATAAATTTCATTGAGTTGCTTCCTTTCCAACACAACAGTGTGTTTTCAAAGATCTGTTCCTATGGCTGTAGATAGGAACATAGATACTGTTGCTTTAACTTGCAGCATGGCGTTCCATGGTGTGAATTTATTACTTTTATCTTTTCTGGTGCCCTAGTGATAGATATCTGGGTTGCCTCCTACTTCCCCCTATAACAACAAAAAGCCATGAAGACTAAGTTCTGAAATATAAACCTTAGGACTGGAAGTACAGCCTTATAGTATGTAAGCACTATTTGATTTTGCAAAGCACTAACAGATTATTTTCCAAAATAGTTGAACCAGTTTATATTCTCATGAGCAGTGCACAAGAGTGCCAATTTTCTCATATACTTGTAAATACTTGGTATCATACAACTTTATCTTTATTCTAACAGAATAAAAATGGTATTTCATTGTTTTATGATTCACTAATTACTAGTGACCTTGATCATTTCTGTATGTCCCATTTTGTAACTCAAGCCTCCCCTTCCATGAATTGCCTTTTAATAACATTTTCTTATTTTTCTTTCGGGTTTTATTTCTACTGATTTTCAAAAACTCCACACGTATGTGACAACCCATAGTAATAGTCCTCTGTGGGTTTTAGATGTGGTAAATATCTTTACAGAGTCTGGCATCTGTCTATTGACCTTGTCTATGTCATCTTTTATTAGACAGAAGTCCTTACTTTCATGTAGACACATTTTTGGTTTTGGGTTTCAAAAACCTTTCCCTTTTTCTAAGTAAAAAAAAAAAATCTGTTACACTTTTTCTATTAGTTAGAATTGTGCTTTTCAGAATGATGTCTTTGATCTATCTGGGATCCACTTATGTACATAGTGTGAGGGAGCCAGTTTTATTTCTTTCCTTATAAAGAACCAATTTTTTCCAAAACTACCCACTATACAACCTGTACCTCCCTATTACTTTGGGGTGTCAACTTTGTCATTTATGAAATCCCCATTTATATAAGGATCCAGTCTATAGCTTTGGTTCTGTCTCATTTTCCTATTTATCTGTTTCTGAGCCAGTGACGTTGATGCATGTTTTTAATTACTATGGTTTTACAGAAATCAATATAGTGTTATAGTGAATCATATCTTATTTTCTGTTATCTTTTCTAATTGGTTATGGTTGACATAGGCAAATGCTATTGATTGTTTCTTTTAAAAAATTTTATTGAGATATAACATACATAATGGAGTATACAAATTGAGATTCATTTAAGAATGAAGGGTTAGGTAATTTTTGTATGTGTGTATATAACAGTTATAACCACTATCTACACAAATAGAAAACATCCCAGAAGTTTTCTTGTGCCCTCTCTCTGTTAGTATCTCCTCCGGGGGTAGCTTCTATTCTGACTTCTACAACCATTAATTAGTTTTGCAGGTCTTTGAATTTAATATAAGTGGAATCATACAATATGTACTGCCTTTTGTGTGACTTTTTTCATTCAACAGTGTCACGGAGATTCATCCATGTTGTGTGTATATCAATAGTTTGTCCTTTTCCATTGCGGTGTAGCATTCTATTGTATGAATTTATTTATCCATTCTATTAATGGATGTTTGGATCATTTCCAGTTTGAGCAATTACAAAGAAAACTGCCATCAGTATTCTCATGCTGGTCTTTTGATGGACACAAACATTAATTTCTTTATGATGTATATCCAGGGTCATATGTACGCTTAGTTTTATTTATTTATTTATTTAAAGGTTTTATTTTTAAGTAATCTTTTACACCCAACATGGCATTCAAACTCACAACCCCAACATCAAGAGTCACATGCTGTACTGACTGAGCCAGCCAGGCATACCTTTGTATGCTTAGTTTTAGTAGTCACTGGCAAACATTTTTCCAGTGATTGTACCAAATTATACTCCACCTGAAAAGCATGAGAGTTCTAGTTGTTCCACATCTTAATCAACCCTTTGAATTGTCAGTCCTTAAGTTTTAGAGGTTCTTTGGTGAGTAATGCTACCTAATGGTTGTAATTTGCATTTCTTAGATGACTAATAGTGTTGAACATCTTTTTACCTTTCTTGTCAATTTTGTTTTTCTCTTTATTGAGATGTCTATTTAATTTTTTGTGCATTTTTAAATTGAGTTGTCTGTCTTTTTTTTTTTTAATTTTTTTTTCAACGTTTATTTATTTTTGGGACAGAGAGAGACAGAGCATGAACGGGGGAGGGGCAGAGAGAGAGGGAGACACAGAATCGGAAACAGGCTCCAGGCTCTGAGCCATCAGCCCAGAGCCCGACGCGGGGCTCGAACTCACGGACCGCGAGATCGTGACCTGGCTGAAGTCGGACGCTTAACCGACTGCGCCACCCAGGCGCCCCTGTCTTTTTTTAAAAAAACTGATTTGTAGGAATTCTTTATTACTCTGGATATAAGTCCTACTTAGATTTAGATTTATGTATCTTATTAGCTTGCCACTATTTATTTGTTATTTTTAAATAACAGTTTTATTTTAGAAGAGCTTTAGATTTGCAGAATCATTGCAAAGATAGTATAGAAAGCTCCCCTATACCCCAGACCCAGTTTCCCCTATTATTAACATTTATATTAGTATAGTACATTTGTTACAATTAATGAACCACTACTGGTATATTATTACTAACTAAAGTCCATATTTTATTCAGATGTCTTATTTTTTCCTAGAGTCCATTTTTCCTTCTAGGATCCCACCTAGGATACTAAGTGGCATTTAACATTTATATCTACTTAGATTTCTCTTGGTTATGCTATTTTTAAAAACTTTTTTTATTAGGGGCACCTGGGTGGCTCAGTCGGTTGGGCGTCCTACTTCAGCTCAGGTCATGATCTCCCGGTCCATGAGTTGGAGCCCTGTGTCGGCCTCTGTGCTGTCAGTTCAGAGCCTGGAGCTTGCTTCGGATTCTGTGTCTCCCTCTCACTCTCTGCCCCTCCCCCACTCCCGCTCTATCTCTATCAAAAAATGAATAAACGTTTTACGGGGTGCCTGGGTGGCGCAGTCGGTTAAGCGTCCGACTTCAGCCAGGTCACGATCTCGCGGTCCGTGAGTTCGAGCCCCGCGTCAGGCTCTGGGCTGATGGCTCAGAGCCTGGAGCCTGTTTCCGATTCTGTGTCTCCCTCTCTCTGTGCCCCTACCCCGTTCATGCTCTGTCTCTCTCTGTCCCAAAAATAAATAAAAAACGTGGAAAAAAAAATGAATAAACGTTTTAAAAATTTTTTTAAAAATGTTTGTTTATTGTGCAATTACAGATTCACAAGAGATTGCAAAGATAGTCCAGAAAAACTGTGGAAAATAATATTGAGATTCTTCAAAAAATTAAAGATAGAATTACCAGGGTATCTGGGTGGCTCAGTTGGTTAAACATCCAATTCTTGATTTTGGCCCAGGTCATGATCTCACAGTTTGTGGGATAGCCCGGAGTTGGACTCCACGCTAACAGCATGTAACATGGTTATGATTTTCTCTCTCTCTTTCTCTCTCTCTCTCTGCCCTTCCCCTGCTGCCATGTGTGTGTGCACATGCACGTTCCCTCTGTCTCGTTCAAAATAAATAAAAATAAACTTAAAAAAATAGAATTATCATATGATCCAGTAATTCTACTACTGAGTATTTACTCAAAGAATATGAAATCACTAATTCTAAAAAATATATGCACCGCTGTGCAATAAACCTCTGTGTTTATTGCAGCATTATTTACAATAGCCAAGATATGGAAGCAACCCAAATGTCCATATAGATGAATGGTTAAAGAAGATGGATAAAGAAGATGGATATCTATATCCATATCTACATCATCTGTATATGTATCTATATAATTCAATGGAATAGTACTCAGCCATGAAGAAGAGTTGAAATCTTGCCATTTGCAACTACATGGATAGATCTAGAAGGTATGATGCTAAGCAAAAGAAGTCAGTCAAAGAAAGAGAAATACCATAAAATTTCACTCATATGTGGAATTTAAGAAACAAAACAAATGAACCAAGAAGAAAAGAGAAAAACAAAAAAACAGACTCTTAAATTTAGAGAACAAACTGGTGGTTACCAGAGGGCAAGTGGGTGGGGGAATGGATGAAATAGGTGAAGTGGATTAAGAGTACACTTATCATGATGTGCACTGAGTAATGTGTAGAATTGTTGAATCACTATATTGTACACCTGCAACTAATAAAATATTGTTAATTTTAAAAAATAGAGTACAGAGAAATCCTGTGTACTCCTTGCCCAGTTTCCCCATTACATCTTTTTTTTTAATTTTTTATTTATTTTTGAGAGAGAGAGAGAGAAAGAAATGGAGCATGAGTGGGGGAGGGGCAGAGAAAGAGGGAGACACAGAATCAGAAGTAGGCTCCAGGCTCTGAGCTGTCAGCACAGAGCCCGATTTGTGGCTCAAACCCATGAAACATGAGATCTAATGTGAAGTTGGATGCTTAACTGACTGAGCCACCCAGGCGCCCTGCCATTACATCTTAAGTAGCACAATAGTAAAACCAAGAAATTGACATTCGTGTAATGTATGTGTGTAGTTCTGTGTTATATTATCACATGCATAGATTTGTGTAACTACCACTGCAATAAAGATATAGAACTATTTTATCACCATATCTCCATTGTGCTACCCCCTTTACAGTCACACAACTTCTTTCGCCCCTTCTCCATTACCATCTCTAACCCTTGATAACCACCAATTTGTTCTCTACTTATATAATTTTATCATTTTACCACTGTTTACTTTTGAATTGACTTTATTTTTCTCAGGGTAGTTTTAGGTTTATAGAAACAGTGAACAGAAAGTACAAAGGGTTCCATTTGTCCCTTCACTGCTCCCTACATAGTTTCTCCTTTCATTAGTATCTCTCATTAGTGTGGTACATCTGTTATAATTGATGAGCATGTATTGACATATTATTAACTAAAGTCTATGGTCTACATTAGGATTCACTCTTTGTGTTGTACATTCTATGGGTTTTGACAAATATATAAGAACATGGACCCACTATTACAGTTTCATGTGGAATAGTTTTCTACCTAAAAAATCCCTTGTGCTCCATCTGTTCTTCTCTCTTTCCATCCCTTGAGCCTCTGCCAACCATTAGTCTTTTCATTTATCCCATGTTTTTGCCTTTTCCAGAATGTCATATAATTAGGATCATACAGTGTGTAGTCTTTTCATGTTGGCTTCTTTCACTTAGCAGCATCCACTTAAAGTTCCTCTTTTTGTGGTTTAATAGCTTATTACTTTTCATTGCTGAGTAATATACCATTGCATGGATGTACATGGTTTATTTATCCATTTACCTATTGAACAATATCTTAGTTGCTTCCAAGCTTGGCAATTATGAATAAATCTACAGTAAACATTCATTTACAGATTTTTGTATGGTAATATGTTTTCAGCTTATTTGGGTAAATACTAAGGAATGCAGTTGCTGGATTGTGTGGTAGCAATATGTTTAGTTTTGTAAGAAACTGCCAAACTGTCTTCCAATGTGGCTGTGCTATTTTACATTCCCACTAGCAATGAAAGATAGTTTCTGTTGCTTTACATTCTCACCAGCACTTGATGTTGTCAGTGTTTTTTATTTTAGCCATTCTGATAGGTGTATAATGCTATATCTCATTGTTTTTTCTTTTTTAAGTTTATTTATTTTATTTTCAGAGAGAGAGAGAGTAAGTGTGCACAAACTGGGGAGGGGCAGAGAGAGGGAGAGAGAATCCCAAACAGGTTCCATGCTGTCAGCACAGAGCCTGACACAGGGCTCGATCTCACAAAACATGAAATCATGACCTGACCTGAGATCAAGAATTGGATGCTTAACAGACTGAGCCACCCAGGTGCCCTGGTATCTCATTGTTTTAATTTGCAATTCTTTAATGACATATGATGTTGAGCATCTTTTCATGTACTTATTTCCCATCTGTTTATCTTCTTTGGTGAGGTGTCTGTTCAAATTATCACTTGTTGAGTTTCCTGTACCTGTGCATGGCTTGTTTGGTATACATGATCTTACAATAATCTAATGATAGAACTACTATTGTTCCTATTTTACAGAATAAAACATTGAAGCATTAAGTCATGTCAAAGCTAGGAAATTAAAAAAAATTTTTTTAACATTTATTTTTTTTGAGAGAGACAGAGAGACAGAGAGAGAGAGAGAGAGAGAGAGAGACAGATCATGGGTGGGGAGGGGTAGGGAGAGAGGGAGACAAAGAATTCCGAGTAGGTTCCATGCTGTCAGTGCAGAGCCTGACTGACGCAGGGCTCAAACTCACAGACCACAAGATCATGACCTGAGCTGAAGGATGCTCAACTGACTGAGCCACCCAGGTACTCCAAAGCTAGGAAATTTTAGATCTCCTCCTCTCTCTGTCAATATAAATAATGGAATATTACCCAGCCATTAAAAAAATGAAATCTTGCCATTTGTGGTAACATAGATTAAGAAAGGGGTATTAGGTTAAGTAAAATAAGTCAGAAAGAGAAAGAAAAATACCATGTGATTTCACTTATATGTGTAATCTAAAAACAAAGCAAACAGACAAATGTAACAGAAACAGTCTCATAAATACTGAGAACAAGCTAGTGGTTACTAAAGGGGTGGAGGTGGGTGAATGAGTTAAATAGGTGAAGAGGATTAAGAGATACAAACTTCCAGGGGCACCTGGTTGACTCAGTCAGTTAAGCATCCGAATTTGGCTCAGGTCATGAACTCACGGTTCCTGAGTTTGAGCCATACATCTGGCTCTGTCCTGACAACTGGAGCCTGGAGCTGCTTTGGACTCTGGCTCCCTCACTCTCTGCCTCTCCCCCACTCTCACACTCTGTCTCTCTCTCAAAAAAATAGATAAACATTAAAAAATATTTTAAAAAAGAGATACAAACTTCCATTTATAAAATAAAGAAGTCATGGGGAATATAGTCAATAATACCGTAATAACCCTGTAGGGTGACAGATGGTAACTACACTTTACATGGTGAGCATTTAGGAATGTATATAATTATTAAATCACTATGTTGTACAACTAAAATTAACACAATATTATATGTAAATTATACTTCAATTTTGATAATTTTAATTTTTTAAATGCTTATTTATTTTTGAGAGAAAGAGTGTGTTGCAGGAGGGGCAGAGTGAGACGAAGACAGAGGAACTGAAGCAGGTTCTGCACTGACAGCAGAGAGCCCAATGCAGGGCTTGAACTCATGACCCATGAGATCATGACCTGAACTGAAGTCTGATGCTTAACCAGCCAAGCCACCCAGGCGCCCCATGCTTCAATTTTTATTTTTTTATTTTTTATTATTTATTTATTTTAATTTAAAAAATTTTATTTTAAGCAAAGTTAGTTAACATGTAGTGTAATAATGATTTCAGGAGTAGAATTTAGTGATTCATCACTTACATGTAACACCCAGTGTTCATCCCAACAAATGCCCTCCTTAATACCCATCACCCATTTAGCCCATCCCCCCACTCAACACTCCTCCAGCAACCCTCAGTTTCTTCTATATATTTAAGGGTCTCTTATGGTTTGCCTCCCTCTGTTTTCATCTTACTTTCCCTTTCCTTCCCCTATGTTCACCTGTTTTGTTTCTTAGATTCCACATGAGTGAAATCATGATATTTATCTTTCTCTGACTTATTTCACTTAGCATAATACACTCTAGTTCCATCCACATTGTTGCAAATGGCAAGATTTCGTTTTTTTGATTGCTGAGTAATATTCCATTGTATGTATATACCACATCTTTATCCATTCATCAGTCGATGAACATTTGGGCTCTTCCTACAATTTGCCTGTTGTCCATAGTGCTGTTATAAACATTGGGGCGCAGGTGCCCCTTCAAATCAGCATTTTTGTATCCTTTGGGTAAGTACCTAGTAGTGTAGTTGCTGGGTTGTAGGATAGTTCTATTTTTAAGATTTTGAGGAACCTCCATACTGTTTTCCAATGTCTGTACTCTATAAGATGTGACTTAATCTCTTACAATCTCTGCCAACAAGAAAAATAACCGGAAAGTTAACTGAAAATAAATGAAAATTATCTATAAATTACTCATCCTAAGAATTCCTCTAGCAGATTCAGTTTGCATTCCCACCAGCAGTGCAAAAGGGTTTCTCTTTCTCCGCATCCTCACCAACATCTGTTGTTTCCTGAGTTGTTAATTTTAGCCATTCTGACAGGTGTGAGACTCTATCTCATTGTGGTTTTGATTTGTATTTCCCTGATGATGAGTGATGTTGAGCATCTTTTCATGTCTGTTTGCCAACTGAATGTCTTCTTTGGAAAAGTGTCTGTTCATGTCTTTTGCTCATTTCTTCACTGGATTATTTGTTTTCTAGGTGTGGAGTTTGACAAGTTCTTCATAGATTTTGGATGCTAACCCCTTATCTGATATGTCATTTGCAAATACCTTCTCCCATTCTGTTGGTTGCCTTTTAGTTTTGTTGATTATTTCCTTTGCTGTGCAGAAGCTTTTTATATTGATGAGGCCCCAATAGCTCATACTTCAATTTTTAAAAGTTCATCAAAAAAAAGTGTTAAAGAAATAACTAAAAAAATAATAACAACAGAATAAACATTTAGTGTGTTTTCCCCAAAATCTAAATAGTCTTAAATCTATTAAAACTTACATTACATAATTTAAAATCTTTCCAAAAAGCAAACTCCAGGGCTCAGATAGTTTCACTGATGATTTCTACCAAATATTTTAAGGAAAAAATAATGCCAGTTCTACACATATTCTTTCAGAAAACAAAAGAGGAAGGAGTACATACTCCTGATACTAAAACTAGGTAAAGACATTTAGGAAAAAAAAACCAAAAAACCAAAAAAACAAAAAAACTACTGACCAATATCCCTCATGCAGATAGATGCAAATGTCTTCAAAAAAAGTAGCTAATGGAATCCAGCAATATATAAAGTTTTTTCCAATGTTAACACATTATGACCAAGTGAGGTTTAACCCAGGAATATAGCATGTGAAAATCAATCAGTATAATTCACCACATTAAAAGAATAAAGAAAATCCATATGATGGTATCAATAGCTCTAGAAAAATATTTGACAGAATTCAACATCCTGTTCATATTAAAGACTCTAAGAAAACTGGAAATTAAAGGGAATCTTTTCAATGTGACAGAATCTGTGGAAACCTTATGGCTAAAGAATGGGAAGAAAGTAAAACCATTTTTATTTTTATTTTAAAAAAAATTTTTTTAATGTTTTATTTATTTTTGAGACAGAGAGAGACAGAGCATGAGCAGGGGAGGGGCAGAGAGAGAGGGAGACACAGAATCTGAAGCAGGCTCCAGGCTCCGAGCTGTCAGCCCAGAGCCTGATGCAGGGCTTGAACTCACGAACCGTGAGATCATGACCTGAGCCAAAGTTGGACACTTAACCGACTGAGCCACCCAGGTGCCCCTAAAACCATTTTTATATGAAGAATACCTTATTATATGCACAATTCTAAGGAATTTAGAAAAGAAACTATTAAAATCAATAAGTTAGCTTAGCAGGGCTGTAGGATACAATGTCAAATATGAAAATCAATTGTATTTCTAGATATAAGCAAAAACAGTTGGAAATGATATTTTAAAATATCATTGACTATAACATGAAATATTTAGGGGTACAGTTAAGAAAATATGTGTGAAATCTGTGTACTGAAAACTAAAAATATAGCTGAGAGAAAATTTTTAAATATTCAAATAAGTGGAGATATATACTGTGTTCAAGGATCAAAACATTCGATATTGTTAAGATGTTAATTTTACCCAAGTTGATGTGTAGTTTTTTTTTTTTAAGTAGGTCTATGCCCAACGTGGGGCATGAACTCACGACCTTGGGATTGAGAGTTGCATGCTCCACTGACCGAGCCAACCAGGCACCCCTGTAGATTTTGTTTTAAGATTTTTTAAAAATAATCTACACACTTAACATGGGGCTCTAACCCACAGTCCCAAGATCAAGAGTCACGTGCTCCACTGACTGAGCCAGCCAGGCACCCCTGATGTGGAGATTAAATGCAGTATCTATCAAAATCTCAACAGACTTTTTAAAATTGAAAATTGGCAAGCTGAATTTTCCAGATGTATTTTGAAATGCAAATAACCCAGAATAGTCTAACCAATTCTGAAAAAGAGTAACAAAGTTAGAAGATTTACACTGCTTGACTTTAAGACTTATTAGAAAGCTACATTAATTAAGACATTGTGATACGGGCATAAAGATAGATAAATAGATCAATGGAACAGACCAGAGAATTCAAACATAGATCTACACATATTTGGTCAATTGATTTTCAAAAAAGGGCCAAGGTAATTCAGTGGTCAAGTACAAACTTTTTAACAAATTGTGCTATACTAACTAACTGGATATCCACGTGCAGAAACAAATAACTTCAACCCTTACTTTACACTGCACACACAGACACACACAGACACCTCAAACTGAACCACAGTTCAAAACATTAATGTTAAAACTACAAGATTTCTAGAAGAAAACATAGGAGAAAATCTTAACAATCTTGATGTGGGAAAGATTTCTTATATAGAATACAAAAGGCACAATTATAGAAGAATCAATATATAAATTGGACTTTATCAAAACAGGAAACTGCTTTTTGAAAGATAAGTTAAAAAAATGAAAAGACACAGACTAAAAGAAAATATTCACAATATAGAAATCTGACGAAATTGTACCCAGAGTATCTTAGAACTCAATAGCAGTAAGACAACAACTCAATTTAAAAAAATGGGCAAAACAGACACTTCAAAAGATGATGCAAATGGTTAATAGCACATGAAGAGATACTCAATGTTATTAGTCATCAGAGAAATGCATATAGTGCATTGTGACATACAAAATGACATAACCACTACACATTCACTCTACTATATACACTTAAAAAGACTGAGAATTCAGGGGCACCTGGGTGGCTCAGTTGGTTAAGCCATCCAACTCTTGATTTTGGCTCAGGTCATGATCTCACAGTTCATGGGCTCGAGCCCCACATTGGACTCTGTGCTGACAGTGCGGAGCCTGCTTGGGATTCTTTCTCTCCCTCTCTCTCACTGCCCCTCCCCCACTTGTGTTCCCTCTCTCAAAATAAATAAATAAGCACTAAAATATATATATATAAAAAAAGACTGAGAATTCAAACTGTTGGTGGAGATATGGAACAATGGAATGTTCATAAATTGTTTGTGGGAATGTAAAATTGTACAACCAATTTGAGAAATGATTTGGCAGTTTCTTATAAAGTTACATATACACTTAGAATACAAATCATCCATTCCAGGGATGCCTAGCTGTCAGTTGGTAAAGCATGTGACTCTTGATCTTAGGGTTGTAAGTTCGAGCCCTATGTTGGGTATAGAGATTACTTAAAAAAAAAAAAATCTTTAAAACAAATCAGCCATTCCACTCTTTCCTATTTACCAGAAGAATGAAAACATATATCCACACTCAGACTTGTACACAAATGTATGTATCAGCTTAATTCACAACAGCAAAAAACTATAAATGACCCAAATGTCCACCAATAGATATATGGATAATTGTTGTATATGCAGGCAACAGACTGCCATTTAGCAACATGGAGGGAACTACTGATAACCTCAACATTATGTAAATAATCTTAGAAACACTATAGTGGGTGAAAAAAGCCAGACACAAAAACTACTTACTGAATGATTCATGTATATAAAATTGTAGGAAAGGCAAATCTAATTGATAGTGATAGAAAGCACATCAGTGGATGTATATGGCACAGAGCTGAACATTTAAGGATTAACTGGGAAGCACTGATGGAGATAATCTATATGTAGACTGTGGTACTGTGAAATAAGTGTATAACTGTATGAAAACTCATTGAATTTTATGTAAATTATACCTTGATGAAGTTGATCTTTAAAAATTTTTATATGGTTTAGGGCACAAACTTCAATTTCGTGTAGGTCAGTGTACTTAAAAGAAATACAATAAAGAAATGGTCTTCATGTGACAATTTCAGTACAACATGGTCTTTACCTTGTCTTGCACATACTAACCTTTAGACACATACATACCAAGTTGCTGAACATTCAGCATTATAGCTTCTATGAAGGATGCTCTGCAGAAAGTCCTCATTTCTTCGCTTTCTTTAACTCTCCTTCCTTACCCTCTTACTTGACTTTCTCCTCAGCCCTTTCCTTAATGCCAATAACAATTTACTTTTGTTCTGAGCTTTATAATTACAAAGTACTTCCCAGACTCATTTGATTCTCAGAATAATTTTGGGAGCCCAGGCAAGATTATTTATTCCTTTCACAGGTGGAAACAAAAAATGAGGACCAGTGAGATAAACGTTTTACCCAAGGCAGCACAGTGCCTCAGAACACAATCACTCTTTTTTTAGCTTCTAGGTCTTTTTTTAGCCCCCTTCATTTTTTTTCCCATTGTGGTCCCAGGAGTGAGAAGACACCTGGGAAAGGATAAGTCACAGAAAAGCTTATTTTACTTACTTATTTTTAAAGTAAACTCTACCCCCAATACGGGGCTTGAACTCACAACTCCAAGATCAAGAGTCACATGCTCTACCACTGAGCCAGCCAACCACCCTAAACCCCTACATTTTGAATTGTTTAGAACAAAAATCTTACCAAGGTGTAAAAATGAATTCCACTCAGTTATAAGTATAATGATTACTATTAGTGAAAAAACAAAATTTCATGAAAAATTTTGTCTAAAATATTTTTGATATCTGAAATGGGGCTAACATAGGATTATAGGATGTGGAGTTTCAGTAATTATGGGATGTCTTGACAAAATCCAGTCACCTCAGACAGATCAGTCTAGGCCTTAAGATAACTTTGGGTGCTCGGCATTCATCATCAAAACCTTATCACAGGTTCACCCATGAAAGCCTCTAATGGAGGCTTGTACAGGGAAAATTCATTCTTTTATTTCCTTATGTTACAGCTGTATGGTCATTTCCTGAACCCTCTTTTTCTTTCATACCTGCAGGAAGACATGGGTTGTTTTGTTTTGTTTTTCTGTTTGAACAACGGAACCATCGTTTATAAGCTCAGATAACCAAATCACCTCTTACATTGTTCCTTACCTCTATTTTTGTCCAATTCCATTCCAGTTCAAAACCAGCTCAGAACTTTGCATTTTCTACTTTTCTGATTTCCTTAGACTAATCTTGCCCAAGAAGGCACACATATCTATATTGGCTATAGTGGCTCTGGGAATTGGGATTGAGCAGTGAGGTAAGGTTATCTATGCTTATACTGGCCTAACATAGCACTTTTTCTTTAATCTTCACACATTTATTTATTGAGCACATGCTCACTTCTGCATTTGTCATGGGGAGATAGACATGGTCCCTGCCCTGGAGGACCTCACATCTAAATTTCCAGTCTTATTGAGTCACATTCTTTGTGTCAACAGCTGGACAAAAACAAACAAACAAACAAACAAACAAACAAACAAACCTACAATAAGTTGGGTGTGCTAATCACACTGCCAGCTAAGCTTCTGAAGTGTCCTGGAACAAAGCTCCTTGTGTGAATAAAGGAACTCTGGTTCCCCAGATGGTATCTAGTACCCTATGAGCTCTATTCTCTCTGAAGCATGAGACACTGCCTAGTGCTCACTTGGGCAGCACATATACTGTGAATTGGAACGAGACACAGGCCCCACTCCAGCTTTGGATCTGCAAACCTTGCTGGCTCCCAATTCCCAGTACTATAGCTTAGAAACCATATTTTTCATCACCACTTCTCCCTTTCAGTTTCAGGGAAAGGAACTGATATTTTTGGAGCACTTTTTATGTGTCAGGTCTTTTACATGCATTGTGCTATGCTGTAGTTGTCACAATTTCATGATGGATAAGTCAATTCTGGAATCTAAAATAGGTATGTAGTAGTGCAAAAGACTGGCTTTGGAATCATGAAAATTGAGGTTTAGATTCTGGCTGAGCCACCACAAGTCATTACTAGTTCATCTATTCTTTTTCATTTATTAACTAAAACATTTATTGAACTCTTAATAGACATTCAAGCTTCATGGTAGGAGGTAAAGATACAAAAGTGAATAAAATATAATCCTTATCTTCAAGGCCCTCACTATCGAGGGATGGGTAGGGAGAGGAAACCTTTCCTTTTTTTCTTTTTCGGTTTATTTTTATTTTTAAGTAATGTTAAGATGTAGACCCAATGTGGGGCTTGAACACATGACCCCAAGATCAAGAGTCACATGCTCTTCCAACTGAGCCATCCAGATGCCCCAGGGAGAAGAAATTCTCAAATAGGTTGTATCAGTACACTGATGGAGCTAACAACAGGTTATATTATGGAAATTTTATGACCTTTCACAATTTAAGTAGCTTATGTGAGCCTTGATTCTTCATTTGTAAATTAGGGATAATTATGTAAACCACACTTCCAGGCACAGTGGTTGGCATATAAGGGATATTAATATTGCGAAGTCCACTATTCCAGGGAAAGATTTTGTGCCCCCTTTTCTCCTTTTTTGCAAACTGAAAACAATAAGTGATTTTTTAACAAGTTGCATTTAAAATTTATGATTCATTTTAAGGATATATGTTTACATAACTTTATTATAATCAAGACAGTTATGAAAGGAAATTACTCAAAATATCACCATCCTAGAAAATAAATTAACTTCATTTGCCAGCTTTATTTCCCAAGTCTTTGTCTATGTTACAAAGCCATATCCTCACATAACTGTTTCTGTGTTGTTACAAGGTATATTATGTATATATATATATACATATATTTTTTTAATTTTTGTTTTCAACGTTTATTTATTTTTGAGAAAGAGAGAGACAGACTGTAAGCAGGAGAGGGACAGAGAGAGAGTCGGAGACACAGAACCCGAAGGAGGCTCCAGACTCTGAGCTGTCAGCACAGACCCTGATGCAGGAATCCACCAACTGTAAGCCAAAGTGGAACGCTTTACCAACTGAGCCACCCAGGCGCCCCAAAGTATATGATATTTGTAATTTTTAATGCCTGTGAAATATTTAACTGACTGAATTCTTTTAATTTGCTTAACAATTCCTATATCACTCGACATTTCTCTTGAAAGGCAGAGTGATTCAGTAAAGAGAATGAAATCTTTTAAAACAGAAACATCCTAGGTTTGAAATCCTGGTGAACTTCTTACTACCTAAGTGACCTTGGGCATGTTATTTAACTTTTCTGAAACTGTTGCTTTAACTGTTTTAAAGAAGGTAGTGTTCCAATAGGGATTATGCTCTTATTCTGCATTTACAGTTGATTTATAGAAAGTTCCTACCAAAATTTGGATACTCCATAAAAACCATATTTTTAATATTTGGTAATCATAAATATGTAATGTTATAATATCTTTTACACTTAAATCAGATTTAATCTTTTGTGTTATTTCCTTAAGATAAAGTCTCATTAATGGGAATAGTTGGGGCAAAGATTATGAATACTTTTATGGCATCTAGAAACACATCTCAAACTGCTTTTCAAAAGATTACCTTCAATTACAAAGCTACTAGCAATGGATTGCATCATACATTGCATTAGATTCACCTCACAATCACCAGAGGTATATTATTATGGGAAATCCTTGGGTTTGTTTTAATTTTTTTTACTGTGGAGTTTGAACATTTTCCCTTTTTGAAAAGCAAGAGTTGCCTGTAGGAGCAACAGTTCTGGGCCACGTGGGATGTGGAAAGCTCACGCGGACTACGTCTCCCAAGGTGCCCCGCGGGCGCGCCGACAGGAAGTGGCTGGAGCATCTCCCGCCTCCACGCCGAGGCGAAGAGGTTCTATCCGGGGCCTTGGCGCTTCTCTTTCCTTTCGCGCCGGTTGCCGCTGCGGAGCGCGGCAGGTCCATGTGCGCAGTGAGCGGCGCTATTCCTGGCCCAGTAGCACCCGAGCTCCGGGTTTGACCGAGTCCGCGCTGCGATGGACCCCAACACCATTATCGAGGCCCTGCGGGGCACCATGGACCCAGCCCTGCGTGAGGCCGCGGAGCGCCAGCTCAATGAAGTAAGGACGCCGGGCGGGCGGTGGACTGTGGCAGGCCGAGCCCTCCGGGCCTGGCCAGAAGCGCGGACGGCGTCGCTGAGGGGCCCAACTGGAGGGGTGGGGCGGGAACCTAACTGCGAGTGCCGCGCCGGGGCGCCTCAGACTGCTGCGGTGGTGGCGGCGGCTAAGGCAGCCTTTGCGTCGGATCCTGAGCTGGGCCTCTGGCTGCGGTCAAGGCATGAGGAGCCGGCTGAGGCGAGGCGGGCGTGACGGGCTGGACACATGGCTGGCTCGGGTGGCCGGCCGCCCTCTGGCTCATACCCAGCTCGTTCCTCGCGCCCAGGAGGGGGCGAAACTCGCTGAAAGGTTTTTCAGACGTTTCCGGGAGCAGTCTCGCTGGCGTCGGGTTTGGAGGGGCTCCTGGGAATGCAGAAGCTGGTCCTTTGGGGGCTGCGCCTGTCATCCTGTCACTTAAGTCGGCTGATCGGTGATCGGCACAACTTTCTTCTCTGCGACTGAGCTGTTAGGGAAAGCTTTCAGAGGCAAGCCCCCGCCTCTTTGGCAGGGCGAGGGTAGTGCTGGATACCAGTCTGATTCACTGCTCTTTTACTCTAATAATGCCTCAGTCGGGGAGGCAGGACAATGTAGTAGAAAGTCAGGTGAAGTGCACCCTTCTAGGTAGAGCTGAACCACTAATTTTCTTGACTGACCTTGGGCAAGTCGCTTAACCTTTTAATGCTGAGTATCTCCCATTCATAACATCAGGCCACAGGGTTGCCGTGACGGTCAAGTGAGACAATGTAAGGCCGAGTGCCTTGAAATGTGCCAAGCTCCATATCGACTCGCTCATGACTGGTTCCTTTTTTCTTCCTTATTTTCGAGGGACCACGCTTTGGAAAACAGCTTTAATATGTGGGCATACTATTGTACTACCTTAAGTTTCATTATTTCTAAATCAATGCAAGTTTTTATATTTTAGTGAGTATTTTAAAGGCTTCTTAAAAAGACCCCTGTAATTCCTATGCCAGTTAATAATTGTCTTTTGGTATACTACTGAGTGCAAGCTTTAGTGAAGTTCAGTGTACATTTATTTTTAAACGGAAAAAGAAGTCCCTTTTTAAAGTAGAAATTCAGTTATTTTATGCTCCTCTTAACTGGTAAGTAACTCATTTAAAAACATTACTTATTATTGACTTTGCAGAAGCCACAGGAGTATTCCTAACAGGACATCATCAGTGTACAATGCTATGTCAGAGATCTCTGCCCTCAAGGAACTTGTGTTTTAAGAAGACCACCCACAGAGTTTAGACAAATTAAGTGTAAAATTATTTCAAAATAAAAAAGTTTAATTTTTTTTTAATGTTTATTTATTTTGAGAGAGAGAGAGAGAGAGAGCGAGCATGTGAGCAGGGGAAGGGCAGAGAAAGAGGGAGCCAGCACAGAGGAAGCCACACATATGGTGAGATCATGACCTGAGCGGAAATCAATAGTTGGTTGCTTAACTGACTGAGCCACCCAGGCACCCCTAAAAAAATTAAGTCTTACGTATATAAATGAGACCATCATTACATCATACCAAGAGTGATGCTCAAGTTGTTTTTTTTTTTTTAAAGATGTTTTTAAGTATTCTCTCCACTCAAGGTGGTCCTTCAACCCACAACCCTGAGATCAAGAGTCCCGTACTTCACCCACTGAGCCAGTCATGCCCCAGTGCTCAAATTTTTAGGCTCAAAGTCACCTTGGGAGGAGCTTAGATTTCTTTGGGATATAAAATAATGCACTGAAACAAATTCCCATATTGAACCATTATGAAACTATGGAGGTAGTTATGGATCACTTTTTATTTTGATTTATTTTTGTGATAGACACAGGTTAAGATTAACATTTTGTTTATGAAGTATTAATACATGTGTAAGTTTAGGCACTCTAAAAGTTCAGTCACAGTGATTTCTACTATGACTTTATTATCCTGGCAAAACATGCTGTGTGTAATTATTAATTTTAAAAATTACTATTTGAAAAAAAAAGTTGATTCCCTAATAGAAAAATTTGACATTCATTCTTTCTTCAAGCAGTTATTAAATGTCTGGTTATATATGCTGACATTTTGTAATTGAGACCTAGGATAAATATTTCACAATCTGATTTTTGGAAGATGAATAATCAAAATAGTATTCATAGCATTTTTTACTTAACTGTTAAGCTTCTGTTAGAGTTTTGGAATACTTTGGAGTAGTGAACACTGCTTTTCTGTGAAAGAAAATTTGGTGTCTAGCCTGTATTTCTGTAATTGTTAGCTGTTTACATTTTGCAAATTTCTTTCAATTATCACACCTCGATTTTTTAGTAAGTTTCCTAAGGTAACTTTTCTTTTAATTAGAGTATTCTCATCTCTAGTCTTCATTCCACTTTAATGAAGTGTTCCCATTTGAATACTTTCTTTGACTTTTTTGTGGCAGAACCTTAATTTAGGAAATAGATTCCAGATAAGTCTTGAAGAAGCTTGACTGTAGCAAGAATGAGGAAGTAACATTTTATTTCCATCAGGCTCTTCTTGATTTTGGATAAGACAGGATGAAGCAATCATTCCATACTGGTTTTTGTTTTTTTTTTCAGCAAGTTATATTTTGGTTCATTTTCGTTAAAAGAAAAAGATTGACATTTGAGTGAATCTTTTCAGCTAAGTGAAGTAATCACGAACTGTAAAAATTGTAAATGTTATCAAAGTATTAATAGTACAGATAAAACAAAAACAAAGTGCTCTTGCCTCACAGTGATTACACTTAACTGTTTCATCTGTGTGGAACCTCTTTTACTCAGTTATCTCTCATACTTGTTTTCTTACTTCCCTCTATCATTGTTCAACTGTCTCCATATCACTAAGGAGTTCCCCTGGCTATGACACCCCAGACACACTATACCTCCCTTAGTTTATTTTTCTCTGTAACACTGGTTTGTCATACATATTTTACTTATTCTCGCCAGTATAATTTTCAAGTTTCATGAGGTGAGGAATTTTTGTCTTTGGTCACTGCAATTCTTTGATTTGTTAGTGTTAGGCTTTACTGACTTTATTATGACAGATAACAAACAGTAAGACTTTAGCTGTTATACCATCTCTCATTAGAGAATTTTTTAGAGTATTTATATGTTTTTTATATTTCATATAGATAAAATTAAGAAATTTCCATGAGACTGCTGGAGACCACAGTAAGGAGACTTTTTTGGCAGATATTTTCAAGACACATTTTAGTATTCACCACTGATTTACACTGTAGCATGGCACGAATTTTGATCCTTTTTTTTTTCATTGCTGTTATAATTTTGGACTACATTATCATGTCTCAATTTGAAATTTCTTCATGTAACAAACTTTGCCTCAAAGACTGGAGAAAACCATTAAAAAGTACAAGCATTCTTGGAAATATAATTGAAAACCTCCTTAGTTATTTGATTTTTTTTTTTTTAAACGATGAAGCATTCTGCACTAATTGGAGGATCTTAGGAAAGTTATTTAACTTCTAAGCATCATTTTCCTTATGTACAAAATAAAAGTAGTAATAGTGTGTATATCATTGTGTCATGTGAGTTGATGCATGTAAAAAATTCAGCAAAGTGCTTGGAACCTGCTAAGTTCTCTCCAGGTTATTTGAACCACTGCATCAGTGCCAATTGATTAACCACTCTACCACACTATACATTTTATTTCTTGTCTCAGTCTAACTATAGTAGTTTCATATTTTAGTGGAAAATGGAGAAAGAACACAAGTACATATTTGGACACTGAGATTGTTAGTAGATAGCATTATTGTATCATGAAAATTGGCACAATTATAAGCACAGTGCCTGACACTCAATGGACTCTCAGTAAATATTTTGTTGTATGCATGGAGAAATAAGAACTTGAATAATAGCCAGAAATGTCTTTTAATCTTTAAAGTAGATTTGTGTACAGGAAACTCATTTGACATGTAAATTATATACTTTGAGATTGACTTCTATAGATCTAGAAGTACAGTTCTAAAAAATTTTAGGAAATTAAAATATATGACATTTGGTATTTATTCATTCAACATTAATTATTTGTTATGTTTCCAGAGACTCCTACTTCCTACTCTTGCTCTCACTCAGAAAAACTTGTTTCTTCCTTTATAAGATAAAGTTAAGACATTTGTGAAGGTTTTTGGCAGATTATTATAATAGACAAAGTCTCTGCCGTTCTTCCTGCTTTAGCTGCCAGTGTTCTTCAGTGGAAACCTTTCCATACAAACCTTTGCTCATGCTACTCATTCCTCCTATTAAGCTCTTATAACCTAAAAATGAAAGTTTTCCTGTTCACAAATCTCATCAATACCATCTTAAATGCCATCTTTTCCTACTCTGACCTTCTGTGGTACTTTGTAAACTCAAAACTCACCTTTTTAATACCTAGTTGTATATATTCTTAAATTATAACTATTTTAATTTTATTTGAACTAGGTGGTTGCTGTCTTTTCTACTCTAAAAGTTCATTGACTTTGAACTTAATCTCCAATGAGAATAAAATCTGTAGATGAAGATTTTTTTTTTTTTTTAATCTTCGGAGTATTAGCTGAGCATAGACGTTCAACAAATAATTGCTTCTGTTATTTTTAAAATATTTGGAAGAGGGCCACCTGAATGGCTTAGTCGGTTAAGCATCCGATTTTTCGTTTCAGGTCAGGTCATGATCGCATGGTTGTGGGATCCAGCCTTCCTTGGGCTCTGCACTGACAGGATGGAGCCTGCTCAGGAATCTCTCTCTCTCTCTACCCCTCTCCTGCTGTCTGTCCGTCTGTCACGTGTGCGCGTGCTCGCGCGCTCTCTCTCTCTGTCAAAATAAATAAACTGTAAAAATATTTGAGGGGCGCCTGGGTGGCTCAGTTGGTTGTGTTAGACTTTGGCTCAGGTTATGAGTTCCAGCCCCACATTGGGGCTCTGTGTTGCCAGTGCTGAGCCTGTTTCGGATTCTCTCTCTCCTGCTCTCTGGCCTCCCCCTCATGCTTTCTCTCAAAATAAATAAACTTAAAAAAAATTTGAGTGACTATCATGTGGCAAATCCTATCTTTAATGCTGGAGACCTGATACCATACATAAGACAAAGTCCTCACTCTCATGAAGTTTACATTTGAACTTAAGTTTTAAATGTAATGTCAGGAAAATTTTTTTGAAACGTTTATTTAGGATGACAGCTTCCAGTCTGGTGTATTTAATAGCAAATGTCTTTGTGGTAGGTACTGAGTTAAGTAGATGGAAAGATTCTTGATTCCTACCTTTCTGGAGTTTATCATAGTCAACACGGCCCTCATAACACATGTGGTTGGACTTACAGTAGAGCTATGTGTAAGTTTTGGATAAAGATACTTTTAAATCTGACTTTGGTTAAGGCAGATAGAATCTAAGTATCAGTATCCCTTCCCCTCTTACACTTGCAGCAAGAAAAATTGCCATAAGTAGAATTAGAAAGCTTACCTAGGAGCATTTTAAACCTTCAATTCCTAAGCTTAATGTGCTATAAAATGGTCATGTGATAGACATCCTGTTTCTCACATTCGTTATGTGAAAAAGTAAGTGGACTTAGCTTTGATATGTTTCTTGATATTTTGTGTTTATCTTTTAAATACATAAACTACCTGAGTCACTTCTAGCGTTTTCACAGATGATTACAATTACTAGTGTAAGTGATAAATTTTTATTTATAAATGGTGAATTTGATTGTTTAATTAAAGGACTTTTGAAATGTTCAATTAATGAAAATCTTAGATCTGGAAAAGTGCAAAATGATGGCATGTTTATAGGACAATTTGGCATGTCTAGAAATTCAGCAAAATACTTATGAGAATAAAATATGTGTTTTTGGAAGACAGAGTTGTCTGTACTCTGAGCAGGTAAAATTCCTTAATTAGGAATATCTCTAAGTAGATACTCTGCTGTTAGATAGGAAGTTATTCAGTGACACAGCATGTTAAAGATCTGAAAGAAAGATATTGCCATATTAACGTTTATAAGAAAAATTTCTTTTTCAGATAGAGTTAATGCATATATTATTTTACTTATTGTTTGTTTCTATCAGTGGCACATTAATGATATTTGATTTAAAGTGGGTTTTTTTTTCTTTTGGTTATAAGTCCTTTATAATTAAGTTTTTTAAAACTCCTTAGTGGGAAAGCATTTATGTATTACTGCTATTTAATGAAAGGCTGGAAGACTTAGTGAAGAGCCTCAGACTGGTCCTGATTCTATCACTATGATGATGTTACCTCTCTATGCCTAATATTTCAGGTAGATAAAATAGGGATATTTGTCAGATTCTCTAGTAAAACAGAAAAGTTAGAAATCCCTTTGCTCTTGAAATTATCTGGCTGTATTCATTTATGTATTCTGATGTCACAGTGCCCTTATGCCCATCTTTTTCCTTATAAATAGTGTTAAGTACAGTAGCTAATTGAAGGTCTTTCAGATTGCATTCCACTGGAGAGAAATAATAAAAAGTTACCTCTTAAAGAGTTAGCTTTAAAAGATATTGACATTAGGTAATTACATTGGAAAATGTAGGTCTAGAGGGGAAACTGATATTGGAGAAAACATGGCTTAAATTTTAAGTTGGGTTTGAGGAGCTGGTAAATATCAGAGGGAAAATGTGTAGCAGGCAATAGGGAATGTGGAATTGAAGGTTAGGAGAGAAAGCAACAATGGAAAGGAGACTTTTCTTGGTGAATTGAGAGAGAGGGAGTGTCATCTGGAGGTGTAGGGTGGACTGGAGGGCTTCACTTTTGGCCATTCCTATTTTTGGAACTTTGAGAAACAGAAAAAAGGAGACTGGATAATTGTATATAAAAGGAGGAAGCCAAGAAAAGGAGTTTTAAGTAAGAAGGTTGGTTGTGGGTAATTTCGTTTCCTTTTTACTTCAATGATTAGTTCTACGAGTCAACACGAATTACTTATGTATTAAGTAAAAAGCTATTAGAAAAAGAAAGGGTTGTTATTTTTAAATGAGGGAGGTTAAAGCAAAATTTAGACTTTTTTGATGGAAAAAGCGTTTAAAATATTGGTAACCTTACAGAAAACAATTTTCTGAATACAGAGTTAGTGAGTAGAAAGCTAGTAAGGGGGTGGGGATAAGATTGTAGGTTAAAGGGTCTGGCGAAATTTGTTTATGTGGGTATGTGTAATCATTTTTTCCTTTTGTAAAGTTAGACTTACTTGGGGAGGTGGGGGAAGCTGCCCCTAGAATAGAAGTTTTTCAGGCCTATTATTACCTGTTATAATAATAACTTTCCACCTGTGATGTTTTATATTCATTTATCCTAGAATTAAATCCTTGATACTGCTTCAAGACCTTATTGTCTTCCTTATCAGGTTGTATAAAAATTTCAAAAAAAGTTCACACTTAACTAGATCTTGATGTCACAATTTATTCATTTTCATCTTTCATTATTGTCTTTCATTCTCCTAATAATCTCTTGAACATAACCCATACTTCTTTTCTTTTTAAAAATCCCACCCCCCCATCTCATCTCTATGGGTTTAAGTCCTTTTGGACCTAACTCAAAATTTTACGTCGAAATAGAATTAATACCCCAACCTACCTTATAGTGATCTTTTATCTCTGTATTGTCTGACACATCGTAAGTACCAATAGGTGGAGTGGAGTTAAAGGAAATGGAATTCAGGTTGTGGCTTTTGAAAAATTTTGATGAAATGGGTTTAAGGGTGAATGTTGAATTGTCTGGGTTGATGACAATGAGAAGGTAAGAAGTTGTCTTGAAAGGTAATTTTGTGTTGTGGTTAGCAGCTTTTAAACTTTAGTATTAGCCGTTGTAGCTCTACCTAATGATGTATGATGACCCATTTGTTGCTTCAGTTCTTCTGGTTCTCTCTGATTGCTGGAAACGAGAAGCTTGAAGAAGGGCCTATAATTAGTGTCAGCATCTCTAACTCATACTCTAAAAGATTTATTGTAGCATCTTGAGGCCCATATCAATGTTTGCCAAACTGTTGAGAGTGATAACATAATTACTCAGATTTTATTATTTTTTTTAAGTTTATTTTGAGAGAGAGAGAGAGAGAGAGCGCGCGCGCGCATACGCATACCCAAGGGGGGGAGGGAGAATTCCAGGCTGGCTCAATATCAGCTCAGTGCGCAATTTGGGGCTCAAACTCAACAAACTGAGATTGTGACCTGAAGTGAAGTCAAATGCTTAACCAATTGAACGACCCATGTACCCCAATTATTCGGATTTTAAAAGGTTTTTGTGATGAAGAATGAGGCTAGTGATTAAAAGGAGGTTTTCCTGTTTGAACAGTTAAAGTGTATCTTTATTTGATCTCTGTTTTACAGTTGTACCAATCCATGGTCTTTTTTTCCTTCATTTTTAAACTTTATTGAGGTATAATTTACATGCCATAAAATACAACTGTTTTAGGTGAAACTCAGTGATTTTTATTTTTAGTAGATTTAGCAAGTTGTACAACTGTCACCACAATCTAGTTTTGGAATATTTTTGTTTTCTCAGTAAACTCCTTCCTTCCAGTTTAATCTTGTATCCCAGGTCTAGGTAATTGCTAATCTACTTTTGCTCTGGATTTTCTTGAGAATGTCATGTCTGATATTTAGTATTACTTTATGTCTATTTGTTACCTTCTTTGGGAGGATACAAGGCATTAGGGATTTCAGCTGGATGGAAATTTGTACGGGGGCAGGTATATAAATATAAATGTCCCAGGTTGAGTTTGCTTGTGCTGTTTCTGCTGTCAGAAACATCCTTTTTTTTCTTACCACGTGGTCTAGCTCAGTTGTCTGAAAGGAACACTTTTTTTCCTCACTTGCACTTTTGAGATATGTGCTTGTGTTTCTGAAGGCAAAGTAACTTAAAGAGTAATAAAATAAGCATTTATTTTCATGGTTCAGTTTTTTTTATAACTTGAATTCAACCACTTAAAGTATCCAATTCAGTTGTTTTTAGTATATTCAGAATTATGCAACCATCACCACAAACTTTAGAACATTTTCATCACCCCAAAAAGAAACTCTGTGCCTGTTAGCAGTCACTCTCCATCTCCCTCTCTGCCCCCTGCCAACTCCCAGTCCTGGAGTATTGGCATCTTTCACACAATATATATATATATTTTTTTTTTTTTAAATTTTTTTTTTTAACGTTTATTGATTTTGAGACAGAGAGAGACAGAGCATGAACAGGGATGGGTCACAGAGAGAGAGGGAGACATAGAATATGAAACAGGCTCCAGGCTCTGAGCTGTCAGCACAGAGCCTGATGCGGGGCTCGAACCCACGAACTGCGAGATCATGACCTGAGCCGAAGTCGGATGCTTAACCGACTGAGCTACCCAGGCGCCCCTCACACAATATATTTTTAAGGTTCACATATGTTGTAGCATGTATCAGTACTTCATTTTTTTTACTACCAAATATTTAATCATTATGTATGGATAAGCCATATTTTGCTTGTCTATTCGTCAGTTGGTAGACATGGGTTGTTTCCACTTGAGGGCATTATAAATAATGCTGCTGTTAATGTTCAGGTAAAGGTAGTCTTGCCTTTTTTGTTGTTTTGGTTTTTTTTAGAGAGAGAGAGAGAGAAAGGGAGAGTGGGTGCGTGGGTGAAGGGCAGAGGGAAAGAGAAAATCTTAAGCAGGCTCCATGCCTTGCATGGAGCCAGATCCCACGACACTAGGATCATGACCTGAGCTGCAATCAAGAATCGGACACTTAACTGACTGAGCCGTCCAGGTTCCCCCAGTTCTTTTTTAGAAAACCAGAAACAAATATGACAACTTTAGGAGTCTTTAACTTTTTTGTACTGTTAACGAAAGTGACCAGGGTCCATAGTATAAACTGGAAAATAGAAAATGTGTGAAGAATAGCTTCTTTATAATCCTACCACCCAAGATACAACTATAGTAGCATTTTGGATATATTTCATTATTTTCTGTGTATGTTGCACTGGAATCCCATATAAGTGTATTAAATAATCCTATAGTTTGTATACTACTTTTATCATATGTTCAAAGCTATTGATTTTTAACTTTGTATTTAAATGTAACATGCATACAGAATAGTCATAAAGGTACAGTTGATTAATTTTCACAAACTGAACACACTATGTAAAATAGCCATATTCAGAAATAAAACATTATTAGCCCCTTGTAAACCACTTTCCCGGCTGTTAATTTTTACTGATTTTGTTTGTGTGTAGCCACTTAGTAGAACATCTCTACTGGGAAATTATTACTGAATTGGGGAAATAGACATTACCGAGGATATGGTTTTTGAGCTGTTGGTGCCAGTGTAGGTTAAGAATGCTAGTTGGGATAAATGGGAAGGCAAATACAAACATCCAAAATATTTTAGGAGGTAGGTTATTAAATTTTTCTTTTAGTTCATAGTTGGTGAGTGATGGGAAATAAGGCTGGGACCAACTTCCAGGTGGGTAGCCTTTTGTGTCAAACAGTGGAATAAAGTACTGAGAATATTTATTTGCAGAAATTTAAAACCTGTTTTTTTGTTTGTAGGCACACAAATCTCTGAATTTTGTTTCAACACTGCTTCAGATTACTATGTCGGAACAACTGGATTTACCTGTGAGACAGGCAGGCAAGTTACTAAATTATTTTCTTGGGTTTATGTAAGTCATTTATTTAAAAGGTTCATAGTTGAATAGCAGAGGTATGTTGGGATGGCCCTTCATTGATTTTCTTCCCTGAAACTTGGTTTGCCCTCTTGTGTTTACTACAAACAGCTAGTGCCTTGATATTTGGTGGCAGAAAAGAATGTGATATTTCCTTGAATTAAAAGAGAAGCTAAAAAGAGAAATTGATAAGGTTTATTAAAAGATTGTTTATTCCCTGTTTATTTGCCCAGTGGATGATTCTAAGATACAAACCTCTTTATCAGTTGTTCCTTTAATTTTTGCCTTTATTGTTTAAATCATTAAAAAAAATACTACAGTAGCCCTCACTTATCCATGCTGGATACATTTTAAGACTCTCAGTAATTGCCTAAAACTGTGCATAGTACCAAATGCTATATATACTACATTTATTTTTATACATACATGCTTATTGATAAAGTTTAATTTGTACATTAGGCGAGTAAGAGATTAGTTACAGTAACTAATAAAACTTAGAGCAATTATAACAATATACTGTAATAAGAGGTATGTGAATGTGGTCTCTCTCAAAATACCTTCTTTTCCTGTACTTACCCTTGTGATGGTGTGAGAAGATAAAATGCCTGTGCAATGAGATGTGGTGTGGTAGATGATGTAGGCATTTTGACATGATGCTAGGCTACTGTTGGCCTTCTGGTAATACGTCAGAAAAGATCATCTCATCTGCTTCCTGACTGTGGGTGACCGCGGATAACTGAAACCACAGAAAGTGAAACTGCAGAAGTGGGGGGGACTACTGTATTTCTTAGTTCCAGTTTCAACAAAATATTGAGCAATTCTCTCAGTACCAAATAGTGTGTGAAAATGTGGTACACTATTTCTGATATTAGCTGTTAGTATGCAAAATAATGGAATTCCCATCTTTAGGGTCCTGTTACTTAATTTATTTGCAGATGTATTAATTTTGTTATAGGAAATATAAAATACTAATAATTGCACCATTCTAGGAAAACCAGTTATATTCTGGTATTATTTCTTGCTGTTCTTTTTCCCTACATCAATTTCGTTAAATTTTTTTTTGCTTCATTTAATGTATAGTAATCATTTCCCTTTTCTTCACATAGTGTTAGTTTTAAAACTTATATTTCAGTGGCTACATAATTTACCATAATGTGCCATAGGCAGTGAACCATTTCTCAATTGTTAGCATTTAATCTTAGATTTGTTTCATTAACAATTGTATTCCCAGTACCTAAAATACTGCCTGATACACCAAAAGTAATTAAAAAATAAATGAATGCCTATAAGTTTATTATTTTTTACAATATTGGTATATAAGTAGCACAATAATAGAATATTTTTTATGTTTATAAAATATAGTGATTTCACTGGACCCTGGTCAGATGTAAATCTTTATTTTAACTGTCCTTTCTCTTTTACCAGTGAAGTTGGCATTTTCCCATTTGGTTATTCTTTTAAATAAGAATCTTTGACTTTAAAATATGAAATTTTTACTTAAGATGTTGAAAGTGGCATTTAGGGGCCTTAATATTTTGAGACATGATTATGTGCATTAACAAAATTAAATTGTGCTAGAAAGTTGTTTAGTATGTACAAAACCAGAAGCAGCCAAACTGTGGAATTAGTAAAAATTTTAAAATATAATAACTACTTTAAAAGTTGCATTCTTATAATAATTGAATGATCCTGGGGCACCTGGGTGGTTCAGTCACTTAAGCATCCGACTCTTGATTTTGGCTCAGGTCATGATGTCATGGTCCTTGAGTTTGAGTCCCATGTTGGGCTACACACTGACAGTACAGAGCCTGCTTGGGATTCTCTCTCTCTCTCTGCCCCTTCTCCATGTGCACGTTCTCCTTCTCTCTCAAAATAAATAAACTTAAAAAAAAAATTGAATGCTACTCTTTAGGGCATATGGTGATAGCAGCTGCTAGATGATAGAAATAAATACTCAGAGGCTCTATGCAGAGGACATAGGAGTGTATCAAGTCTTAATTTTAATCTTTGTTCTGTTTTGGAAGAATCAAAATTCTGGAAATAGTAGTAATCTAAAATATGTTACATATACTGAGTCTGTGTTTTTTTTTTTAATTATTTATTATTATTATGTTTTTGAGTAGGGGAGAGGCAGAGAGAGAGGGAGAGAGGATCCCAAGCAGGCTCCACACTCAGCATGGAGCCCTAACTGGGGCTCAGTCTCATGATCTTGAGATCACAACCAAAATCCAGAGTCAGATGCATAACTGACTGAATCACCAAGGCTCCCTGAGTCAGTGTTCTTTATTGTAGATATAGTTTGTCTTAAAACTTTTGTTGAAGGGTATTTTAATGTGTAGTATTAGTCTCTTTTGCAATACTAAGGGTATTTTAATGTGTAGTCTTAATCTCTTTTGCAATACTTTTAAGGTGGGATATTATTTTAATTCCCAAGATAAAGTAGAATGTAAAAATCATAGATGTATTAGTTATCCTTATTCAAATAGGTGTAAAACTCCAGGTAAGTGTTAATTACTAATCAGAGAAGAGCTGGTATTTTTTAGAATTTAGTAATTGATTAATTTTGAATAATTTCCCTTTTCTGTACATCTTATGCATTTGTGATTGAAGGTTCTCTCATGGGAAGGGGAGGACTGGATTAAAAGCACTGTTAGCAATCTAGTTCATGTTAACTAGCAATGTTCAAGATAGCAGTGTGATCAGTAACACAAAATAGGTAATCTGTAATTTTTGAACATAGCAAATTCTCCCATAAAATAAAATGAATTTGAAGTAGTACAATTGCATATTAATGAAATACTTAAATTTGTAGACTAGAGATTTTTATACTATAATTTTTCTATGATAAAAATAACAGCCTTTGTACGTCTTAGTTTGGGCTGCTGTAACAGAATACCATAGACTGCATGACAGAAGTTTATTCCTCACAATTCTAGAAGCTGAATAGTCTTAAGATCAAGAAGCCAGCAGATTTGGTGTCTGATGAGAACCCACTTTCTGGTTCTTAGAACCTCACATGGTGGAAGGGGAAGAACCTCTAGGGTTTCTCTTTTAAAGGCATTAATCACCTACAAAAGGCCTCACCCCTAATGCTGTCACATACCTACAAAAGGCCTCACCCCTAATGCTGTCATTTAGGGAGTTAGGATTTTGACATAAACTTGAGGGGGGCCACAAACATTCAGTCTATAGTAGTGTTACTAATTGTAGAAGCTATATTGGTATGTGTATGTGGTTTTATCTTTAGAGGCTTCGTTTAGAAAATTGATAAGGTGAAATTAAATAGCTTTCCGACAGAAAACAGGATAAAAAATATTAGGAATAAATGTGATGTAAAAAGTCTTTAGCAGTTTTGTTTGTATAGTGTGTTTATTTGCAGAGTTCTCTAAGGCTATATGTTTAATAATAACTTTATGGATCATAACAGTAGCTAAGAATTAAACTTGTATTTTGATTATCAACTTTTAAAATAATAGAAGGCAGTATTTTGTTTTTAAAAAAGGATAGCTTTACTGACAGTGGTTGGTCCGAAAGAAATAAATTGAGGTGTGGACACTTAGGGGTATTCACAATGCTTTCACAGTAAATACTGTTGTCAAATTTATCTACATTTTAGGTGTTATCTATTTGAAAAATATGATAACACAGTATTGGCCTGATCGGGAAACAGCACCAGGAGATATATCTCCTTATACTATTCCAGAAGAAGATCGACATTGTATTCGAGAAAATATTGTAGAAGCTATTATCCACTCTCCTGAGCTCATCAGGTATATGTATATTTTTAAAACTTACCCATTGTTGCAGGTATATAATTTGTAGAGTTTGGGAGGGGGTCTTTCCAGAACATAAAAACCTGTCTTTTTTTTAATTTTTTTTATTTTTTATTTGAGAGAGAGAGAGAGAGAGCGCGCGCGTGCGCACAAGCAGGGAAGAGGGGCAGAGGGGGAGATAGAGAATCTCAAGCCCCTGCTTCGGGCTTGATCTCACATAACTATAAGATCATGACCTAAGCTGAAATCAAGAGTCAGGTGCTTAACTGACTGAGCCACCCAGGCACCCCTAAAAACCTGTCATTTTTATAGCAGTAAACTTAACAAATGCTGTTACAGGCAAATTTCTTTTTATTTAATTTTCTTACTGTGATTTTTACACTTATAAAACCTAAAGGTTTTAAACTTCCTGTAAAACTTGTGAAACATAGTGTGATCAGGTGGACACAGGTAAAAGAAAACTTTAGAATGCTGTCATATACGTTATATTTTATAGTCTTGGTTGTTGGTTTTTTTAATTTTTTAATTTTTTAAGTTTATTTATTTTGAGAGAGACAGAGACATGTAAGTGAGGGAGGGGCAGAGAGATGGGGAGAGAAAAATCCCAAGCCGGCTCCATGCTGCCAGCATAGAGCCCAATGTGGAGCTCAAACTCACGAAACCGCCAGATCATGACCCAAGCTGAAACCAAGAGTCGAATGCTTAACTGACTGAGCAACCCAGGTGCCCCATATTTTATAGTCTTGATATTTAAAAGCTCTTATTTTTATATGATTCTGCAGAATTTTTAATGAGAATAACTATGTTCTAAATGAAACTCGTCAGTTGATGATAGGGGTGAAAAATAAAAAAATAAAATCACCTGTATTAAAAAAATTTTTTTGAGGGGGCTCCTGGGTGGCTTGGTCGGTTGGGCAGCCGGCTTTTGGCTCAGGTCATGATCTTGCAGCTCGTGAGTTTGAGCCCCGCGTCTGGCTCTGTACTGACAGCTCGGAGCCTGGAGCCTGCTTTGGATTCTGTCTCTCCCTCTGTCTCTACCCCTTCCCTGCTTGCACTCTGACTCTCTCTGTGTCAAAGGTAAATAGACATTAAAAAAATTTTTTTAATTTTTTTATTTTTGAGACAGAGGCAGGGGAGAAAACAAGGGAGGGGGCAGAGAGAGGGGGAGCCACAGAATCCAAAGCAGGCTTCAGGCTCTGAGCTATTAGCACAGAGCCTGATGTGGAGCTTAAACCCACAAACCACAAGATCATGACCTGGACTGAAGTCAGACGCTTAACCGACTGAACCACCCAGGGGCCCCCAAATCACCTTGTAACATTTGTTGGGTTTCTTTTAAATCAGTAGGAACAGGTAGATTTTGCTCAGTGGCTTACTTTTGTCTAAACAGCAATTTTCTTGGAGCAGAATTTTATCTAGGTAGCATTTCTTCCTCTTTATTGTTTATTTTTGACTTTCAGGGTACAGCTTACTACATGCATTCACCATATCATCAAACACGATTATCCAAGCCGCTGGACTGCCATTGTGGACAAAATTGGCTTTTATCTTCAGTCTGATAACAGTGCTTGTTGGCTAGGAATTCTTCTTTGCCTTTATCAGCTTGTGAAAAATTATGAGTAAGTGTCTCTCAATTCCTACAGAGATTTGAGAAGTAGGAAAAGCTTGGAAATTTCAAGGTAGTCTGTTTGAACATCTAAAATTACATTTGGTATATAAATATTAGTGAATTATATGTTGATTTTAAGTCAGTATTTTCTTTTTGAAATAGCATTCTTATTTTAATTCTACAATTGCTTCTGTTGATTCAACTAAGAAACTCCTTGTGCCCTTTTTTCTTGCTTTGTTTCCCTATTCAAAAACTGAGTTATCTTTAATTCCTCAATATGGGCTCATCAATTTGTGCTGATTAAAGGCCTAAACTAAACATGAGCTTTTTTAAAATGTGAAGGGTAGCAGAGTACTTTGAGCATTAGAGCTCTTTATTTAACTTCTGGCTTTCTGTGAATTTTTTATCTTAATTTGGGGTCTTGATAAGATCCTTTAAGAAAGATATGTTGAAATTTCATATGATCATTTGTAATCATTGTATTTTGAGGGATCCTGTTTCAGTGTTTGCATATTTGAACAAATTATAGTTCATATAAGTAAGTAGTATCAGTAAGACACATTTTAGGTTAAGGGATCATTTTAGATTTGGGGTTAGGGATGAGAAAAAATACATAACCTTGGAAGTTGAGGCATAGCACTAAAGGTGGTAAGCCAAATGTTGAAGGGATTATCTCCAAGTGTATAGTGAAAGTAATGAAATTTGTAGGCACTTAAAAGTTTTGATACTAGAAAATTATGAGGAAGGCATGAGGAACACTTAACACCATGATGGTGGCTTTATTTCCAGTCCTAACAGCTACACAGATGCCATTGTGAGCCCTCTAATTCTGGGGCTTGTAGTTAGCCTCCAATATAAATACCCTTTTTGGGTCCCAGCTCAAAGTAGCTGATGAACTGCTGCTTTTCTTCTGAGCAGGAGAGAAATATACCATTTACAGCATTGGTACTGGTGTTTTCTTGTGTTCCCACCAGCTACCCATCTTCCTGCTAAGGAATGTTCCAGCTGTTGCTCCAACCTCTGTCAGAGTGCCAGTTGTTGTAGTTCTGGTAAGTGAGTGATTAAAATGAGAGAGAATAACAATAATCTGTTATTGTCATTGAGGAGGTTCAAGTCTCTCCTGTCCTATAATCTTAGCAGGAGAGAGTGTGACAGGGATTTTTTTTTAATGGGAGACATAGGAGGCTGCTACAGTATTGGAATTCCAGTTCATTTTCCGCCAGTGTTGATTGTGGAGCACAAGGTGTTCACAAGGGATCTGTGTGGACTGAAGCAGTTCTAAGAAAATTCATGGAGAAATTGGAAGTTGTGGTGGTCTTCAGGAGCATAGATCCTCAGGAAATGCTTGTCAGTTGAAGGAGCACAGAAGGAGCATTTGAAGAGGAAAGCATGTCACACCATACGGAGTAGTATGAACAAAGAAAGGTACAGAGGTGGAAATGAGATACTGTCTTTAGTGGGTAGTGAGGAGACCACTAAATGGTATGGATAATTTCTGTTGAGAGGTGGGGGATAATTTTGGTCTGGTAATTGGGACCATGTTAAAGAGAGTTTTGAATGCCATGATGGAGAATTTGGATGTGATTCTTTTAGATGCTGATATACCATTGAAGATTTTTTTTGTTTGTTTTTTAAGAGAAAAGTGATGGACTAGTACTTAGGATTTCTGGTGAGCCTGGCTCACCAGATTGTCACATTGTAGCCTTGTGGTAGTCCGCTTTTATTAGTGTCATATTTTCATGCTTTCAGGAACTTTTCAGGTCTTATGGGATAGTGATTTGTTTCCTATCATAATTATTTTCACATACCAGTTAGTTTAGATTAGCAACTAATACCATCTAACTTCTAGTCCTCTCCTTGATATTGAGAGGGAGGTAGGAAAGAAGAATGTGTAATATGAAATGGGTAGTCAAACCCTCTTAATGTGAGTGATCATCTGGGTTGGATAAGTGGAGAGAAGCACCTAATATAGTTCTACCTTTATTGTTAAAAGGAAATATGTTTTTTAAGGAAATATTTTCTATAATTACTGTAGTTTATATAATCAGATTGGAGAGTGCAAATGGCTTCCTTTCATAAACTGTTGTGGTTTTTTTGACTCAACTGTGCAGATAATGTTTTAAAATGTATGCTACGTGTAATTTCTTAGCACATTAAAATAGTACTTAAAATAATGTCAGTTTATTGTTTAATAGTCTCTGTTGTTATTAGTGAGAACATTTGTCTTGGTGTTTTTTTATTGTGAGCAATTTACTTTGGTTCTAATTTCATCCAGTAGGGAAAAAGAATCTGGCTTTTTTACCTTTACCTTTTAAAAATGTGCTCAAATATTCAATTCTTAAATACATTTTCTTCCTTCAGGAAGGCTACCAGTAGATAAAACTGGAGTCTGGTAGGGAACACCAATTTAAAGTGGTTTAGATTAATCTGAAAAGATAAATTGTGTCTTTTAGAATAATGACTTAACAACTAGTCTGTATTTTGCAGAGCTTTTCTTCCTATTCCTTAATGAAGCTGGGGTGTCTTTACGATATTTCTAATCCATTAAGTTATTTAAAATTTTTTTCATTGAAGCATATTTGACAACTTTTTTAAGTTGAAGTATAGTTTAATTTTTTAAAAAACCAACAGACCTTTTTAAATAATACTGTTAAAAGGCCGAGAAATCTCTATGCGGAAATTTCTCACTTAGGTCAGCAATTCTTTACCCACATCCTTGAACAAATGTGATTCCAAATTCAAGATTTTTTGGATTTTAGAAAGGTAGCAAGGTTCACATAATACATGTTAAACACTCCTTTTGAAATTGAACCATCACTCAGTAGTCAAACACATTCTTGTTTTTTTCAAACACATTATTATATCTGCTATGAAATGTGTGAATATCCACTCTAGATGGGATAAGTGAAGGTCATAAATAGCCTGTTGAGGTCAGGTTTTGTTGCCAGATAGGTTACAAAAGACCTTCCTGTTTATAGTACTTTTAGAAGTAGAATATTTTCTGCCTTATAGATGCCATTTCTGCCTTAATGGTCTTGGTATGTAAATAACAAGGATGGTAATATACAATTGATTTTATGTCAGCTGCTAATATTTAAAAGTCAAGTCATTGTAGCTCCTCATTTGTATCAGTATTCACAAATAGAGATTGCATAGTGACATGGTTAAGAGGACAGACCTTTGATCTTGACTGATGAGGTTTATACCTCGATGCGTATACAGGGAAGGATACTTCTTTGTGCCCCAGTTTCCTCAAACCATGGAAGTAAGGATGCTAATGGGGCCTTGAAGATTATCGGCTTCATAATGAATGTTCAGAAAATTTTAAATATTTTATTATTATTTCAGGGTTTTCTTAAGTTGCTTTTGCTTGTGATT
Organism: Lynx canadensis; assembly: GCF_007474595.2. NCBI lineage: Eukaryota > Metazoa > Chordata > Mammalia > Carnivora > Felidae > Lynx > Lynx canadensis. The sequence goes on from NC_044312.2 coordinate 66,189,521, forward strand.
TGGTTCCATAGTTGGTTTTTCTTTTTCTTTCTAGGAATCTAAAGTTGCTTAGGAAGTATTTGTTTATATATTTATGTGAACAAACAAGCAGTTTAATTTTGTAACTCATACATATAAATAAAATTGTGAAATAAATTCTTACAGAATTAGTTTGTATTCCTACCCAAAGGTACAAGAAACCAGAGGAACGGAGTCCACTGGTAGCAGCAATGCAGCATTTTCTGCCAGTTCTAAAGGACCGTTTTATCCAGCTTCTTTCTGATCAGTCTGATCAGTCTGTCCTTATCCAGAAACAAATTTTCAAGATCTTCTATGCTCTTGTTCAGGTAATTTTTATAAAACGGTTTTTATATGTATTAAGTCTGTCTTTGCTACATTAAAAGATAAAGAATTTCCATGTCTTAATTTCATGTGAAAATCTGGATCAAGTAGATCTCTTGCTAGTCAAATATAAATCGCCAAAATTGTAAGTACATTAAAAGTCTTACCAAGCACACTTCCCTAAATACACAAACAACTCCAATAAATCTTAAATTATAACTGGTCAATCTTTTTTTTTTAAATTTTATTTTTTTTTTTTCAACGTTTTATTTTATTTTTGGGACAGAGAGAGACAGAGCATGAATGGGGGAGGGGCAGAGAGAGAGGGAGACACAGAATCGGAAACAGGCTCCAGGCTCTGAGCCATCAGCCCAGAGCCCGACGCGGGGCTCGAACTCACGGACCGCGAGATCGTGACCTGGCTGAAGTCGGACGTTTAACCGACTGCGCCACCCAGGCGCCCCTTAACTGGTCAATCTTAAGCTCCCTTAAACCATCTAACACTATTTACAAAATCAGTAAAAAATTTTTATGCCTTTCACCTTAAGCATTCACAAAGTCTGAAAATCAATTACTGAAATTACAGTTTATATCTAGCATGAACCTGATATGCCAAATGTACCTAGATTGTCCAAGTAATTACGAAACCTATTCCTAAGCTTAACACAAAAATGCTAGTACTTTTGATTTACTTGACTGGCACACAATAATGGGCTTCATCATTTTTACATATTCTAAGTCTGCGATAAAAGATATCCACTAAGAAAGTGATTGTATGTATATTCTCAGTGGGATGTAATTATTTATATGAAACCGTTTTTGATCAGTATTAAAAGTCTGGTTCTTTTTGTGCCATGTAGCCAAAGAAGGATTCATCTTATCTACTAGGACCTTTGGTTCAATTCATGCCCTTGCTTAACTTTTAAAATATATCATTTAAATAGAACTGTGACTTCCCCAAAGATTGTAACTGACTCTATTGTTTGGTTGGATTTTGCATTTCTTTGCTAAATCTGTAGATTTAATAGATTTAGACAATCTCTTATCTCCCAGTCTTAAGCAAAGGGCACTTGAAGTGATTCGGATATATACTATCTATACTGTTTTCGTTTGTTTTCTAGTTGGTAAGATTATAACTTTTTTAGATTGTTATTTTTATAAATTGTTTTAGGGCATAGGACAAAATAGTTACCTCCCCAACTAATTTTTTTGACACCAGCATACCCTGGTATCAAAATATAGCCCTGTCTCACTTGTGAAAATAGATACCCTAAAATTCTAAATAGGATATTGATTTTATGAGCCCATTAAGAGGATTTATCCAAGGAACAGAGTGGATCAACAGATCAGTTTTTGTGATTAACTCATATTACATGAAAAAAAAAAAGACCTGTAATCATGTTTAAGAATATCAGAGAAAGCATTTGATCAAACTTAATAAGCATTCCTACTTAAAACAACTCTTAAGAGTCCTGGAATAGAGATTTTCTTCACTTGATAAAAGACATTCACTAGAAGTCCATAATGTCACTCCGGTGGTGAAAATAAAACATACTCCCAGTAATTTGGATGACAAGGATGCCTACTGTCATTGCCACAACTCTCCACTGTAGATAACTGACCAGATCAGCTGAATGAGAAATTTGGTTGGGTACTAAAAAATTAAATGAAATACTTTTTGTAGGTTTTGTGAAGAATTAAAGGAAGTCAGATTTTCTTTTGTAAGGATTTTTAAATAATTGATTCTTGATTTTCATTCAGTATACACTACCACTGGAACTGATAAACCAACAGAACCTGACAGAATGGATAGAAATTTTAAAGACTGTTGTGAACAGAGATGTACCTAATGTAAGTAAGTCTCCTTGTGTTCTTAACATTACTAAAATACTTAAGTATCTTTTGAAAATTTTAACTGATCTTTCCTGTAAATTTTTTAAGAGTTTATATAATTCATAATACAAATTATTCTAGATGGAGAGACCACTTTGTTTACATATGTGCATATACTAAGTAAAAAATTATAAAGGGTTAGTTCATGTATTATTATTCAGGTACGTATATATATCTCTTTATCTTTATTCTTCTGTTTCTTTTCAGTATTTATTAATATTAAAAATCTTATTTAGGTTTTATTTTATTTAACTAAACTCTACACCCAGAGGTGGGGGTCAGACTCATGACTTTAAGATCAAGAGTCGCACACTCTTCATCACCTCACATAGTTACAAAATTCTTTTCTTATGATAAGAATTTTAAAGATCTACTCTCTTAGCAACCTTCAAGTATACAGTACAGTATTGTTAACTATAGTCAGTATGCGGAACATTACATATCTAGAACTTCTTTATCTTATAATTGACAGTTTATATTTTTTGACTACCTTCTTAAATTTACGATGGTAATCATTTCACAATATATGCATATATCAAATCATTGTGTTATACATGTTAAGTTAATACAATGTTATATAAACTATGTATAATTTTAAAAGACACTCATTGTTAGATTTTAACCTATTAATTTACCAGACACTTATGAACCAGGGGAAGAATTTGGCAAATTAGTAAAACTTTGTAAGTTAGTTACATTACTTGTTTTTTTAAATAACAACTTTATAGAGATAAAGCCCACAGGCCGTAAAATTCACCTTTTCAAAGTATACGATTCAGTGATTTTTAGTACAGAAAGAATTGTCCAGCTGTGTTTTTAATTTAATCACAATTTTAAAAATAACAGCTATATTTCTTTATAATCTAGTTCTCTAGAGAGGTAGGGGAATTCATAAGTCCCAAATACATAAAATGTTTTTAGTGTTCTTACATACCTTATTTAATCCTCAAAAAATCCCTCTGAATTTATTTTTAAAAATTTTTTTTAATGTTTATTTTTGAGAGAGAGAGAGCGCACGCATGAACGGAAGAGGGGCAGAGAGAGAGAGAGAGAGAGACAGAATCCGAAGCAGACTCCAGGCTCTGAGCTGTCAGCACTGAGCCCGATGCGGGGCTTGAACTCAACTGTGAGATCATGACCTGAGCCGAAGTAGCACACTTAACCGACTGAGCCACCCAGGCGCCCCTCTGGATTTATTTTAAATAGAGACCTAGGGGCGCCTGGGTGGCGCAGTCGGTTAAGCGTCCGACTTCAGCCAGGTCACGATCTCGCGCTCCGTGAGTTCGAGCCCCGCGTCAGGCTCTGGGCTGATGGCTCAGAGCCTGGAGCCTGTTTCCGATTCTGTGTCTGCCTCTCTCTCTGCCCCTCCCCCGTTCATGCTCTGTCTCTCTCTGTCCCAAAAATAAATAAACGTTGAAAAAAAAAATTTTTAAATAGAGACCTAGAAGGGTTATGTAATTTATCCAAAATAATTTTATTAGTGGCATAAGTGAGACCAACCTCGTGTTCTGTGGTTTATCGCTTAAATTTTTATCTTAAAGAAAAAAAAAACCATGTAGAAGAAATAAATAGGACATTTCTCCCACTCTGCAGGAAACTGTACACATTTAATAGGTACAACATATAATTTTGTTTATTTATTTTGAGAGAGAGAGAGCATGGGCAGAGAGATTGAGGGAGAGAGAATCCCAAGCAGGCTTCACGCTATCAGTGCAGAGCCTGAAGCAGGGCTCAGTCTCACAAACCATGAGATCATAATCTGAGCCTAAATGAGTTAGATGCTTAACCCCTTGAGCCACCCAGGCACCCCTATAATTTTTACTTTTTATTTAATTTTTCATTTTGATTTTAGAAAGCATGAGAGGGGGAGAGAGAAAGAGAATGAATCTTAAGCAGGCTCCACACTGAGCGTGGAGCCCGACATGGCGCTTGATCCCACAACCCTGGGATCAAGACCTAAGCTGAAATCCAAGAGTCAGTTGCTCAACCCACTGAGCCACCCAGGAGCCCCACAAAATATAATTTTAAAATTTTCATTTATATACTCTGTACTTTTTGGGTATAATTTATAAATATGCACATACTATAAATAAATATCCCAGTGAGTTAGCAGTTATATGTATCCATGTAATCACCTAAAATATTTGCTGGTAGTTAGCTTTAGTCATTCCTACCATTACCATTCTTATTTATGGCACCATAGATTAGTTTTGCCTGTACTAGAACTTAATAAAAGTAATTATTTGTATTTACCTTCTTTTGCATAATGTATTTATGGTATGTATTCATGTTGTGTGGTAATAGTTTGTTTCTTATGTATTCATGTTGTATTGTAGTAGTTTGTTCTTTTTTATTACCAAGTAATATTTTGTTGTGTGGATATACTACAATTATGTATTCATTCACAAGTTGAGGGACATCTGGGTGGTTTCAGGATTTTAGTAGTACAAATGAAGCTGCTATGAATGTGTTCACAGAAATCTTATAATCACAAATTTTCATTTTTCTTGAGTAAATAGTCTCTAAGACTACCTCCAATCTCTAGACTATTTACAACTGAATAACCATGAGTAACACTGTTCTTACTTTAGAAACATTTCATGTTACCTTTTAGAGAACTTTACCCAAATTTGACTTAAGAAAACTGGAAATTGAGGGGCACATGGGTGGCTCAGTCAGTTAAGCGTCCGACTCTTGATTTCAGCTCAAGTCATGATACTATGGTTTGTGAGTTAGAGCCCCACCCCAGGCCCGTTCTGACATCATGCAACCTGCTTGGGATTCTCTCTCTGCCGCTCTCTCATTCTCTCAAAATAAATAAATAAACTAAAAAAAAAAAAAAAAAAAAAAAAGACTTATTTAAAAAAAATCTATCTCGTTATTTATTTATTTTTAAATAAATATCTCTTTAAAGGAAACACTTCAAGTTGAAGAAGATGATAGACCTGAGTTACCATGGTGGAAATGTAAGAAGTGGGCTTTACATATCTTAGCAAGGCTTTTTGAAAGGTAAGTTTCTCTCAGTATATGAGGATTTAAGTTTATTTTTTCAAGCACTTGGTTTTATAAGTGTTGATATATAAAGCAATATAGAGAAACAGTGTGGGGGCACCTGGGTGGCTCAGTCAGTTTAGCATCTGACTCTTGATTTCAGCTCATTTGGTGGGATCAAGCCCTGCTTTGGGCTCCATGCTGACAGCAGGGAGCCTGCTTGGGATTCTCTCCCTTTTTCCGCCTACCCCTGCATGCGCACATGCTCTCTCTCCCTCCCTCTCAAACATTAAAAAAAAAAAAAAAAGAAAGAAAGAAACTGGGTGTTTTAATAATGTTTTTTTAGATATGGAAGCCCTGGCAATGTTTCCAAGGAGTATAATGAATTTGCTGAAGTATTTCTGAAGGCATTTGCAGTTGGTGTCCAGCAGGTAAGTCTAAGAATTTTTCTAAGTTGAAACATGGCATTATTGGGTTAATTTCTGTCTTGCTTTTCATAGTTCATTGGTATCCAAAACTGCATGAACTCTGTAGCAGTTGTCATTTTTGGTCTTAGGTGTTTACTATTCTCTTTAACTTTTTGAGAACCTCAACAAACTTCTATTTATGTGAGTTATACCTAGTGGTATTTATCATATTAGAAATTAAAATTTAAGAGTTAATTCATTTAAAAATAATAAACTTCTTATATATTAACACACAATACATGTTTGTTTTTTTTTTAATAACTGTTCCCCAAATGAAAAGTTTTTAGCAAAAAGAAATGGCATTGTTAAACATTTTTACTAATATTTTTAATGTCTGGCTTAAGAAAAGACAGCTATATACTCATCTACCTATGTAATCAGTCTTTTGTTTTGGTGGACATAAATAACTGTGGCATGGACTCAGAGATAAGTTGGAAAAGGAAAGGCTTTTTTTTTTTTAAGTTTATGTATTTATTTTTGAGAGAGAGTATGAGCATGGGAGAGAGAGAGAGAATGAATCCTAAACAGGCTCAGCACTGTCAGTGCAGGGCTTGAATTTAAAAACCATGAGATCACGACCTGAGCTGAAGTCAGAGTCAGAATTTAACCAACTGAGCCACCCAGGTACCCTGGAAAGAATGTTTTAATAGACTTTCACATAGTTGTGGAAATTCTTTGATAACCACATCAAAATTTGATAGTGGTAGTTTCTCTCTCTCTCTCTCTCTCTCTTTTTAAGTAAACTCTACACCCAACCTGGGGCTTGAACTCACGAGTCCAAGATCAAGAGTTACATGTTCTATAGACTGAGCCAGCCAGGTGTCCCAAGTGGTAGTTTCTTAAAGGTTAATTGCAGTATAATGTTTGTAAGAACAAATATTTTGTATTCTGTTACATTAACACCTGTTGATCTATATTGCACTTTATTTTTTAATATATGAAATTTATTGTCAAATTGGTTTCCATACAACACCGAGTGCTCATCCCAAAAGATGCCCTCTTCAATACCCATCACCCACCCACCTCTCCCTCCCACCCCTATATTGCACTTTAAATGGATCTTTTATCCATACATGATTTTGTAACATACAGTCATTTGGAAAATTGAGTTAATGAAGATTTTCCAAATGTTAATACATTGCATTATTCATATTAAAAAGCAATTACAGGGACTCTTGGATGGCCCAGTTGCTTAGGCGTCTGACTCTTGATTTTCGCTCAGGTCACGATCTCAACAGTTCCTGAGATCGAGCCCCTTGTCAGGCTCTGCACTGACAGCTCAGAGCCTGCTTGGGATTCTCTCTCCCCCTCATTCTGCCCCTCCCCCACTGACACGGTTTCTCTCAAAATAAATAAATAAACATTAAAGAAAAATAAAAAATCACATTAACTATTATCACCACTGATGTTATTAGAAATATCTTTAAATATTGGAAAGCTGATTAAATAGATCTAAGTGTTTAGGTATAAGATTTTGAGAATTCTAATTTTTGTTTGAAAGCTTAGATTTTAGCACCAGGAATGTATTTTTGGTTATTTTCCTTGAAGGGAAAAGGCACTTTTTATTCATTTTTGAGGAAAGATACACAAGTCTAAATTTTTTTTTTTTTTTTTTCAACGTTTATTTATTTTTGGGACAGAGAGAGACAGAGCATGAACGGGGGAGGGGCAGAGAGAGAGGGAGACACAGAATCGGAAACAGGCTCCAGGCTCTGAGCCATCAGCCCAGAGCCTGACGCGGGGCTCGAACTCAGGGACCGCGAGATCGTGACCTGGCTGAAGTCGGACGCTTAACCGACTGCGCCACCCAGGCGCCCCTACACAAGTCTAAATAACCACAATTTGTCAGGTTTTCTTTCAAGTATATGGTGGTGTTTGATGGGAAAAGCTATTACTTATTTCATGTTTTCTTCCAACCCCTGTACTTTGGTATGTAGCAAAAGTGCTACACATATACTCCTCATTTAATAATATTTATATTTCTGATTCATTAAGAGTGTTCTTAAGGAGAGGTTTTTCTGCATTTAATATGGCTATAAAGAGTATGACAGCTGCTTGTACACTTTGGTGCCTGCCACTGCTTTATTCATGTTAGGCACCAGAAGTTTTGCCACCATTGCTTTTGTACCATCGATGTAGATGTCACACAGTAAAAAGGGCAAATGAAGTCTTAGCATTGTTATGAAAATAGTTTTGACCTCATAGGTCAATTGACCACTAGAGGTCTGTGGGCCAAATCTTGACAATATCAATTAGAATTAGAACTCATGGCAGACATGGTTTGGGCAAGGTTTTTCAGGGAGGTAACTAATAATGTTGGGCTGTCACAAAAGATTGTGATGTGTTCAGTAAGTAACCTATGATTTTCTCTTACTATACTTAATTGGAAACTGGTCCTTTGAAATAGTATTATTTCAGTTTGTTTATAGGAATACCTTGGGATTAAATATGGTTCTCTAATACATAATTTTAAAAATTCTTTTTAAAATATGGTTATTTTATAATGTGGATTTGGGTATTAAGATATGTGTGTCAGGTGTTTTGGCTGGCTTAGAAGTGGTTAAAATTTCTATTTAACTTTTGGTTTTTGCTCAAAAATTTTTTTCAAAGGTTTTATTAAAGGTATTATATCAGTACAAGGAGAAGCAATATATGGCTCCTCGAGTTTTACAGCAGACATTAAATTATATTAATCAAGGAGTTTCACATGCCCTCACCTGGAAGAATCTGAAGCCTCATATACAAGTAATAATTTTCTATCTGAAATGTTTTTCTGGAAAATATAATGGAAATAACATTAATTATCATAAATGTTGAAAAATGCATATTTTGTTGACTTATGTTAGTCTAGTTCTTTTAATTGTTTTGAGAGTATAGTAGGAATGAGACCATACCTTGACATAAACTTTTAAAAGGTACTTTTTTAATATTCAGAATTTTTTAAAATTTTAATTTAAAACTATTATCTTAAAGCTTGCCTTTAAATTCTTTTGGTTGGCTTAAGATTATAACATTTTAATTATATAATTTGGAGTAAGCAAAGGACTGCTTCACCAGATTAGTTTTGGGGATAATTAGCTTATATACTATTTCTATGAGTAATGTATTTGCTTTATTACAACTACAGGATTTGATGGACTAAAAGTTCATACTGTATTTTTCTCAGAATATTAATTGCTACCTATATACACATAAGTCTTATTTTATAATTACTTGTTTCACAAAGGGTAATAGTTGATCTGAGAATCATTACTAAAGTTTGATATTAAGCTTAAAATACATATTATAGGGTTGGTTTTGCTTTAGCACTTAAACAAAATTCGGGGTTTAAATTTGAAGACTGACTTAAGGTTACTTTTCTTAACTTTTAAATCGCAGGGCATTATCCAAGATGTTATTTTTCCCTTGATGTGCTATACAGATGCTGATGAGGAACTTTGGCAAGAAGATCCTTATGAATATATACGCATGAAGTTTGGTAAATTTTCACTTTCTTTGAAATAAAATGTCAGTAACTACGTTTGTATAATAAACCTAGGGGAGTTTTAAGGCCTCATCTTTGGTATGGTACTGAAAAATCTTTATAGACCCCCACTTTTTGGGGTCTTTTCATTAGTTATGGCATGATTGTCTGTCTTCCTTCCTTCCTTCCTTCCTTCCTTCCTTCCTTCCTTCCTTCCTTCCTTCCTACCTTTCTACCTTTCTACCTTTATTTATTTTATGAGAGACAGAGCATGAGCTGGGAAGGGGACAGAGAGAGAGGGGAAGTCACAGCTTCTGAAGCAGGCTCCAGGCTCCGAGCTGTCAGCACAGAGCCCGAAGCAGGGCTTGAACCCATGAACCATGAGATCATGACCTGAGCTGAAGTTGGCCACCCAACCAACTGAGCCACCCAGGCGCCCCCCCCCCACCTTTTTTTTTATGTTTGTTTATTTTTGAGAGAGAGGGAGACAGAATCCAAAGCAGGCTCCAGGCTCTGCGCTGTCAGCACAGAGCCCGACGCCGGGCTCAAATTCACAAACTGTGAGAACTGAGATCATGACCTGAAGCAAAGTCAGACAACTAACCACTTGAGCCACCCAGGCACCCCAATGATCTGCATTTTTAACAGACACAAATATAGTAGTGTTACTGAGTTACAGTTTGTGGATGTGTTTCTGGCATATGCCAGAATTGTTGCAAATTCAAGATTACACCTTTATACTAAGTGCCTAAACTATACTTTTGGATCTCATGTCAGTCATCATATGTGTGGGAATTGAGAAGATGCATATTGGAAGCTGTATCACATGGAGTCTCTGCATGGAACTAAGGAATTGTAATTTGGCTCATGTTGAGTATTCTTCTTCCTACCAAAATCTTTTGTATTTGCAGATTATTTTTTTGTGACCATATTGTGGAAATTCTCACATTTGTAGTGTTTTGTATTAAAGAAAATAATCACTAGGAGAAATTGATGGATTAACATTTTAATTTGTACAGAAAAGACATGAAATTAAGCTGTTGCAAAATTATGTAGGAATCTGGGTTCATTTTCATACCTTGCATGTAGATTTAGACAACTTTTTTATTTACTTATATCACAGAATCTTATTTTTATTGATTTTCAACCATTTAAGAATGTGAAAAACAATTCTTATGGGCAGTAGAAAGACAGTTGATGACCTGGATTTGGTCCAGGGTCATAGTTCGCCACCCTCATCTTGGAGATAAAGGAGATACAAAATGAGAGCGATTTGAAAGGCAGTGCTTATTTCTGCAAAGGTACTGTTGTAGCAAACTTCAAGGGACTTAAAAGTTAGCATTTAGAATAAACTTATCAGAATACCCATCTGACACCTTTTAAGGTCTGTTTTTTACAGAGCATCATTTGTAAATTTTGTGAAAATGTTTGTTGAAGAAATTGAAATTACTGGGTTTCGTATTAATTTTAAATTTATTCTTTAGATGTGTTTGAAGACTTCATTTCTCCTACTACCGCTGCCCAAACACTTTTGTTCACAGCTTGTAGCAAGAGGAAAGAGGTAGGTTGTTTAGGTAACTTTTGCTTTAATATTTAAAATTTGTTCAGGTGTATGCTCAGCTTTTAATGCTAGCCATGTAAGTCATTTTGTCTTTTTGTTTTTGTTAAGGATTGTTTGGAAATCACTTATTACTTTTCTTTTTTAATCTAGGTACTGCAAAAGACAATGGGATTTTGCTATCAGATTCTTACAGAACCGAATGCTGATCCTCGAAAAAAAGATGGAGCCCTGCATATGATTGGATCTTTAGCTGAAATACTTCTCAAGGTATTTCTTTTGTGTGCAAGTGATTTAGTAACAGTTTTATTGAGATACAATTCACATACCATAATGTCCACCCATTAGAGTGTATAATTCAGTGGGTTTTATTCACAGAGTTGTATAACCATCATCCCCAAAAGTGTTAGCAGTCACATTCCATTTTTTTCCAGAGCTTTCAGCCCTAGGCTACCCCTAATCTACTTTTTGTCTTCTGTACAGGTTTACCTATTTTGGACATTTCATGTAAAGGGAATGTGCTCAATTAGGAGTAGGGCTTTTTCAGTTAGCACAATATTTTCAAAGTTCATATTGTGGCCCGTGTCAGTACTTCATTCCTTTTTGTTGCCAAATAATGTTCCATTGTATTGATATACCACATTGTATTTATCCATTCATCAATGGATGGACATTTGTATTGTTTCCATTTGAAGCTGTGATCATTTATATACACGTTTTTGTGTGCATGTAATATTTTTACTTCTCTTGGGTAATACATCCCTAGGATTCAAATTGCTGTCATATTTTGAGAAAGTGCCAGACTGTTTTCTGAAGTGGTGTATCATTTTATATTTTTATCAGCCATGTATGAGGGTTCCAGTTTCTATGTCCTCACTGATTCTTAGCAATCTTTTTTATTATAGCCATCCTAGTTGGTGTCAAATGATATTTCATTGTGGTTTTGATTTCCATTTCCCTGATGACTAACAACATTGAGAATCTTTTTTGATGTACTTATTGGCCATTGTTTATCTTCTTTGGAGATATTTTCAAATTCTTCACCTACTTTTAACTGGATTGTCTTTTCATTGTTGAATTATTAAGAGTTCTTTGTATATTCTAAATACTAGATGGTTTTTATAATGATTTGCAGGTATTTCTGCCATTTTGTGGGTTATCACTTTACTTGATGCCCTTTGAAGTACAAGTTTTAATATGATTTTGAAATTATGTCCAGTTAATATTTTCTTTTGCTGCTTATGCTGAAGATACTTCTTTTTGTAGGAGTTATTTTCATATTGCAAGGTAATTGTAAAATAGTGGGGTTTTCTCTTTGAAAAATTTATCTTTTAAGGAAATTTATAAACATGAATGTATCCATTTGCAACTTAGGAACATCATGCTTTTTGTGACATAAATTTTCTAGTAAATAATGACCCTGGGTTACAGGAACCTTGTTCCATGTCACCATTTGTAGGTATATTTTGTGTATTTTTCAGCTTTTCTATATCTGTCTATCCATCCTTCTGTTAGTTTATAAATTAAAGACAATGGTTATTTGTTGTATGGAAGGCTGGGAATCTTGAGTGAGTGATCTTGGCAAGTTCAGATTTTTCTGTCTTTTTATTTTTAGGTAATTTTAGACTCACTGAAAAATTGCAAAAATAGTTCTCATTACTCTTCCCTAATGTTACCTACCATCTTAGATAGCCATCCACAGTTCTCACAACCAGGAAATTAATGTTGCTGGGATACTATTCACTAATCTTACAGACCCCTTTCATGTTTTGCAAGAATTCCCTCTAATGTCCTTTTTTCTGGTCCATGACCAGTCCAGGATCCCACATTGCATTTAGTTCCCATGTCTTAGTCTTCAGTTCTTGAAGTGTTTATTAGTTTTTAATGTTGATGTAATATGCAATTCCAGGAACTCTTAAAAGCTTGTTACCACTTAGAAAAGACCCTACTTTAAGACTAATGAGAGTCTTTTTAGATATCCAGATTACCTTGAAAGCAAGGTCTTTTCTCAGTGTATGTTATATTCCTTTAGAACTTTTCCAGAGAGGTTTTTTTCATTGTGATAGTTATTATAAGGTAAGGAATAAAATTAACCACACTTCCATCCTTCAAACATAATTACTGTTAAGATTTGGTGTAATTGTTTTCTAAGTAAATGAGGTAAAAAGATGAAAGAAAAGGTATTCTGTGTTTTTTGATGGTTACGTTTGAGAATGAGAAAATTAGATATTGATACTGAGGTACAAAGAATCAGAATAAATGTATGGTTTGACATCAGTAGTGATTTTTTTTTTTTATAAATTTTGTTTTTCAACGTTTTTTATTTATTTTTGGGACAGAGAGAGACAGAGCATGAACGGGGGAGGGGCAGAGAGAGAGGGAGACACAGAATCGGAAACAGGCTCCAGGCTCTGAGCCATCAGCCCAGAGCCTGACGCGGGGCTCGAACTCACGGACCGCGAGATCGTGACCTGGCTGAAGTTGGACGCTTAACCGACTGCGCCAACCCAGGCGCCCTGGTATTTATTTGGTATTTAAGATGATTACATTTGGAATTCTTTCAAAAATAATTGTTGTTTATATTGACAGAAAAAGATCTACAAAGATCAGATGGAATACATGTTGCAGAATCACGTATTCCCTCTCTTCAGCAGTGAACTAGGCTATATGAGAGCGAGGGTATGTGTTAAAGCTGTATTAATTTATACATTTTTGTCTTGTAATGAATAACTGCTTATGTGGACTTTTATGTGGAAACTTTTTAATGCTCACCTTAAAAGCCATATTTCATGTTAGACTTCTGTTTCATGTAAGTATTTAAATGGCTGATATAATGTGTGCATAGTTTTCATCTGTGTCTGATAGCAGTGTCTGCCTGTGTTTTGCATTCAGATCTTGCTATCCACACAAACATCATGCAGCCAAAGAGTAAGTTGGGATCATAGTACTGGTCTAGTGTTGTCTCTTTGGACATCTCTACCACTGGCCAGCCTCCAGATTCCCACACAAAAAACTTTGGGAATAGAGGTACTGTAGCTTGTGGCAATTTAATATAGGATATCTATAGTAACTCATTGCATTTTTTTAAAAAGGCTTGCTGGGTCCTTCACTACTTTTGTGAAGTGAAGTTCAAAAGTGACCAGAATCTGCAAACGGCCTTAGAGCTGACTCGAAGATGTCTGATAGATGATAGGGAAATGCCTGTGAAAGTGGAAGCTGCCATTGCACTTCAAGTGTTGATCAGCAATCAAGAAAAGGGTAAAGGATTTTATCTCAAAAATAGTACAGTGTTTTTATACATAATTGTACAAGGCATCTTAGGAACTTGATACCTTGTGAAGGTGCCTATGTTTATTCTTTGATATATATAAGGTTTTAAGGAGTTTTGTTTCCAATTTTTTTTCTCACAGCTAAAGAATATATCACGCCATTCATCAGACCTGTAATGCAGGCTCTTCTTCATATTATAAGAGAAACAGAAAATGATGATCTTACCAATGTAATTCAGAAAATGATCTGCGAGTATAGTGAAGAAGTTACTCCTATTGCAGTAGAAATGACACAGCATTTGGTATGTTTTTTTGAACCAATCACTTATTCATTACTTACAACAAATATTTTCAGAGTGTACTGTGTATCAGGTAGTGTTCTAAGCCTCTGACATATATTTAGGCTCATTTAGTACTTTCACAGTCCTATGTGAAGAATATTCCTTTTTTTTTTTTTTTTTTTTTTTTTTTAAGTTTATTGTGAGAAAGAGACTGCAAGCAGGGTAGGGACAGAGAGAGAAGGAGAGAGAATCCCAAGCAGGCTCTGCGGTGTCAGTGCAGAACCCAACGTGGGGCTCGAACCCATGAACCATGAGATCATGACCTGAGCTGAGATCAAGAATCTGTTCTTAACCAACCGATCCACCCAGGCGCCCCAGGAATATTCCTAACTGAGAGAAGGTGTGAACTATTAAAAGGTTAAGTAACTTGCCAAAGCTAGAACGGTGGATCTGGGATTCACCCTTCAAGTGTACACCTCCACAACACACTGGGGTGGGGGGGGTGTTTTTCTTTTTTTTTTTCCCAAGTCTATTTATTTTGAGAGAGAGATAGCATGAGTTAGAGAGAGGGAGAGAGAGAATCTCCAGCAGGCTCTGCACTGGCAGTGCAGTACTTGAATACCATGGAGCTTGAACCCACAGAGCTGTGAGATCATGACCTGAGCCAAAACCAAGAGTTAGACACTCAACTAACTGAACCACCCAGGCACACCCCTCCCCCCTTTTAAAAATATTTTGGAGATTGAGAGTGTGAGTGGGGGAGAGGGGCAGAGGGAGAGAGACAATGCCAAGCAGGCTACACGTTGAGGGTGGACTCAATCCCACGACCCTGGACTCATGACCTCAGCCAAAAAGAAATCAAGAGTCAGACACTTGGGGTGCCTGGGTGGCTCAGTTGATTAGGTGTCCAACTCTTGATTTCAGCTCAGGTCATAATCTCGTGGTTCGTGGGTTCAAGCCCCGGGTCAGGCTCTGTGCTGACAACATGGAGCCTGCTTGGGATTCTATCTCCCTCTCTCTCTGCCCCTCCCACGCACATGTGCATGGTGCGCACGTGCTCTCTCTCTCTCTCTCTTTCAAAAGTAAATAAACATTAATAAAAAGAAAAGTCAGACATTCAACAGACTGTGTCCCCTAGGCACCCTGTGCATTATTAGCTATGACTCCACCCTTTACTTCCAGAAGTTTCTTTGAAAATGATGGAATTTTATAACAAAAAACCTTGATTAATATACCTGTATCTGGGCATTGTTGAATGTTAGCCAGTAAAATTAATAAAAATACTCATAATATTAAGCACTTTCTATGCCTTGCCTCTTTTTTTTTTTTTTTTAATTTTTTTTTTTTTCAACGTTTATTTATTTTTGGGACAGAGAGAGACAGAGCATGAATGGGGGAGGGGCAGAGAGAGAGGGAGACACAGAATCGGAAACAGGCTCCAGGCTCTGAGCCATCAGCCCAGAGCCTGACACGGGGCTCAAACTCACGGACCGCGAGATCGTGACCTGGCTGAAGTCGGACGCTTAACCGACTGCGCCACCCAGGCGCCCCAGCCTTGCCTCTTTTAATCCTCACAGTTCTCTATCATAAATTTCTCAAATGAGATGTTAGGACTAACAGGTCAAGTAACTTTAAGATCACCTACTCAATGGCAGAGCCATTTGTTTGATTGTAGAGCCAGGCTCTTAATTATTATTAACCAGTTTGGTGATATTGATTGGTTTTTCTGTCCCAGTGAGAACATTTTAAAAATGAAGTTTTAGACCAAAATGTGTTTATACTGCTTTAATGGTAAGCCTAAGTTATATTCTTTTGAACCTAGGCAATGACATTTAATCAGGTAATCCAGACTGGGCCAGATGAAGAAGGAAGTGATGACAAAGCAGTTACTGCTATGGGAATCCTGAATACCATTGACACACTTCTTAGTGTAGTTGAAGATCATAAAGAGGTAAGAAAATGATCCAGTGTTACAAGGTTTTGATTCAGGTTTTAGGGAATTTAGAGCCATTCTTCAACTGTACTACTGCTTTTGTTTATTAATTATGATATACTACACATAACATAAAATTTACCATCTTAGCCATTTTTAAGTAAATAGTTCAGTGGTTTTAAGCACACATTGTTGTGCTACCATTACCATCATCTTTCAAGTTTTCTTCTTACACAGTTATCTTTTGGAAAGAGAATTGTAATCATGAATTTTTTTCTAATGAAATAATTTGGGGCACCTGAGTGGCTCAGTCAGTTAAGCGTCCCAACTCCTGACTCTTGACTCTTTGTCCCTGCCCAGCTCACATGCGTACTCTCTCAAATTAAATAAACTTCATATATTTTTAAAGTTTATTTATTTATTTTTGAGAGAGCAAGTGGGGGAGGTAGAGAGAAGATCCCAAAAAGGCTCCACACTGTCAGTGCAGAGCCCAATGTGGGCATCAAACCCATGAACTGTGAGATCATGACCTGAACTGAAATCAAGAGTCGAATATTTAACTGACTGAGCCACCCAGGCATGCCCCTCAAATTAAATAAACATTAAAAAAAAATAAAAATGAAATAATTTAAAACATAAAGGATAAAGAACAGAGAAAAACAAAACCAATAAAACCCTTTAACCACCACCTAAGTATATTAGATTTTAAAATTTCATAGGATATCCTTTAAACTTTATTTCTTTTTTTTTTTTTTTCAACGTTTATTTATTTTTGGGACAGAAAGAGAGCATGAACGGGGAAGGGGCAGAGAGAGAGGGAGACACAGAATCGGAAACAGCCTCCAGGCTCTGAGCCATCAGCCCAGAGCCCGACGCGGGGCTCGAACTCACGGACCGCAAGATCGTGACCTGGCTGAAGTCGGATGCTTAACCGACTGTGCCACCCAGGCGCCCCTAAACTTTATTTCTGATAACAAAAGCAATTTCAGATAGATGTAATCAAGGCCCTTGGGGTACCACTTCGCAATCTTATTTCCCTACTTCTTTCCCTTGGAAATAACCAGTGTCCTGAATTTGGTGTTTAGAATTCCAGTGCAGATATTTATATGCATAAATCATGTTTTCAGGTTATCTGTGAATTGCCTTTTGCAATATGAAATTTTTTGTAAGCTATTTATATTCTATATTATAATTGGAAATAGGTAGAAGCCATGAGGAATTCTGTAGCTGCCTTGTGGTTAACAAATCAGTTTTCACTATATATTTGAAGAGGTGAAAATGTTGTAAGTATATGTATTTGAAATGGATGTCCTGGTTCTATACCCAATTAGTAAATTTTATTGTCTCGTCTCCCCACTTTTTAAACATTCTGATGCCTTCCAGGGATTTGGGATCTGATTGAGGACCATAATGACAATTAAAGAGCAGTTTGTATTTTCAGTCTTTCTTAAATGGCTTGGGGCATGGTTCACTATATCTACTGTAATTACATAAATAGAGGTGACTTAAGCATTGGAGTGGTAGAAATAATGCCGTCTTTCAAATAATTTTGCTGTAAGCCACTGACAGTGATGTCTGGACTGCGATAATCTATATATAAACACAAAAAGGTCTGTAATCTATTTGCAAAATGATGTGGCTCCTTTATTTTCATAATTATTCACATTTTCCTAGGATATTATGTTTTCTTTTTTAGGTAAACTACACATTATTGTCTTTGTTTGTTTCATCATAATGGTATTTCATTAAATTTAAATTCCTTATTGACCCACAATTTTATGAGTCACTTCAAAGCAAAGATTTAAATTTTTTTTTTTTTTCAACGTTTATTTATTTTTTTGGGACAGAGAGAGACAGAGCATGAACGGGGGAGGGGCAGAGAGAGAGGGAGACACAGAATCAGAAACAGGCTCCAGGCTCCGAGCCATCAGCCCAGAGCCCGACGCGGGGCTCGAACTCACGGACCACGAGATCGTGACCTGGCTGAAGTCGGACGCTTAACCGACTGCGCCACCCAGGCGCCCCTCAAAGCAAAGATTTAAAATGATTTCTTAAAATACTATATATTTCAATAAGCAGTGAATTACATTTATGTTATTTAATAATTTATTCAGTGGTGTGGGACAGTTACATACAATTTGTTTTCTCCTCTTTCAGATAACCCAGCAGCTTGAGGGCATCTGCTTACAGGTCATTGGAACTGTTTTACAACAGCATGTCTTAGGTATATACCTCTGTGTTTAAAATTTGCTGCTTTTTTACATCAGCAAGCATTGTCCTAATGACTCCATACTCTCTTTTAGAATTCTATGAGGAGATCTTCTCTTTAGCACATAGTTTGACTTGTCAACAAGTATCTCCACAAATGTGGCAGCTACTACCTTTGGTATTTGAGGTTTTTCAGCAAGATGGGTTTGATTACTTTACAGGTAAGTCAAGTCAGTAACTCAGTAGAAATACTGAGGATTTCCCCCAATTTGATTCATTTTTAGTATATAATTTAAACATATGCTTTTAAGTATTATAAGTGCTCCATTGTTTAGATGTTATCACTAGCAGTTAATGCTCAAGGACAATAACATTGATACCCGTTTTATATTTGATTTAGTTATCCTTTTAGGTTTGTTTTCTTTAACACATATTCTCACCTTCCTGCCCCCTATTAGTCTTTTTTGTATAATAATCATCTTTGTATAATACAGACCAACTATAAGGGACCAGACGGTCTCATATTTGCTTTCTTCTTCTAAGGAGATTTTTTCAGAAACAAAGCATTTATATTAGTAAAGATATTTAAATTTTATTAATTTTTTCGTTTAATTCATTTTTAATGTTTTTATGCTTTTTATTAATACAGATATGATGCCTCTGCTTCATAATTACGTAACAGTTGATACAGACACACTTCTGTCGGATACCAAGTATCTTGAAATGATATATAGTATGTGTAAAAAGGTAGGTCATTTTTAGTAAATGTAAGGATATATTTCATCAGGCTGGTACTACAAAAAGTATGCCATTGTGAAGAATGAAGATACATGATACATTATGGCAAATATATGGGTCTGACAGAATAAGGGCTTTAAAAGCTATAAACTAAAAAAGACTGGGTTCTAGATGCCACAGTAATGGCTTTGACAAGTGTTTGTCTTCTGTCTGCCCTGACATTTAATTGGAGTTACAAAGTTTTTTTGAATTTTAGAGTGCCTGGAACTTACCTTAGCCTAGTTCTTTGCTAGGCTTTGATTCAAAAGAAGGAAAGAACTGATTTGAGAGATACTTGAAAGGATCAGGAATAGTTAGAAGTGTTTATTATACAGAAAATTCTTGGAGGTTACAGGTTTATGGAGACTATACGAAAGTTATTTAGTAAATAGCAAGATTGTAAAAGCCAAGGATTTTTTTTTTTAATGTTTGTTTATTTTTGAGTGAGAGAGAGAGAGAGAGAGAAAGAGAGAGAGAGAGAGAGTGTGGGCAGGGGAAGGGCAGAAAGAGAGGGAGACACAGAATCCAAAGCAAAAGTCAAGGATTTATTTAAAATGAAAGTCAAATAGTACTGTGCCATTTCTTGGAAAATCACAAGTAAGTGTATGGTGAATGTAACTTTTTTTTTATGTTTATTGATTTTTGAGAGAGAGAGAGCATGAGTTGGGGAGGAGCAGAGAGAGAGAGAGAGAGAGAGAGAGAGAGAGAATCCCAAGCACAGAACCCGATTCAGGGCTTGAACCCACAAACGGTGAGATCACGGCCTGAGCCAAAATCAGAAGTTGGACATTTAATGGACTGAGCCACCCAGGCACCCCAGTTAGTTAGTTTTATATAATGTTTTTCTTAAACAGAAGGTAGGGAATAAAATCTTTGAATTGGGGTCCTTCATTATCAGTCAATATAATTGAGTAGCATTTGCAGTTCTATCAGTGTTGAGAGGCAGCAGGGTGTTTAATACCAAGCATTTAAAAAAATGATTTTGTTCTATGGCATTTTTTAGATGGGCTTGTCTCGTTGATCCTTTTCTTTTTGAACACTTCATCACAAAATCATTATCTGGTATATTATTATTTATTGCCAGTTACACAGTTTATGTTACTACTCTGGGAATATTGATATCCATACCATTTATTTGCCTTTTCCAGAAGTTATCCTTAACACTTCGAGTCCTCTAACGCTAACTAGCACAAGTCCAAAAATTTCTTGTCTGGGAACAGCATTTACCATCAACAGGCTGCCTTTTCTTCTCTCTCACTTCAATGACACTATTTTTTATTTTGTGAGATTTATGTAGAGAAAAGGCTTTCCTAGCAATGTTAGCTTCTTAAAATTTATTATTTTTCTTTCTTTTTTTATTTTCACTTTACATAAAAGCCAGATATCCTTAAGAAAGGTATGGTGCTTTAGCTACCAGGGTTGTATGAGAAGATAGTAGTTTTCAACATGCAGTGATCCAGAATGACACTATAGGGGAAGTGATTTGATTAGACCAGGAGGTAAGAGTGCTGAAATAAGACCAACCAGTAATTCCCAAATCCTCACTGTTGTTTTAGATTATAGTCTGTGTAATAAATATTGCAATCATATATATGAATTAGAATATCTTAAGAAAAACTCCAGAGACTAGACAGGGGACAGAGAAATTCCTTGATTTAAAGGTTTCATGATGCCTCATTGCAGTTTTATATTCTGTATTGATCAGGTTCTTACAGGAGTTGCAGGAGAAGATGCAGAGTGTCATGCAGCAAAATTGTTAGAGGTCATCATTCTACAGTGCAAAGGGCGTGGCATTGACCAGGTCAGTGAGGCAATGATTAATGTTTCCTATCTGAGGCTTCAGAGAGATAATCTTTCCCTCCAGTTTTTTTCTTTTGGGGTATTTTTTGTATATTTTGTATGTTATTATTTATTATGACACTGTAGATAACGTTTTTTTAATTGTTGGCTTAAAGTTAATATATAATGATCATATGTTTAGTATGTCTGAAAATATGACAAGTTTTATGGCTACTTGTTATCATGCAGAGTGAGATTTTTTTTTTAATAGTATGCTGTGGAGTATTGTTTGCCACATTATTACTTCACAGTAAGAAAGACTTAGTTGTTAAATTTCCATGGTCAGTTTCAGTAGTTTTTCTTCCAGCTCTATTGATATAATTCAAACATAATGTTATATAAGTTTAAGGTGTGTAATATGATGAATTGATACACATATATTGTGGAGTGATTACTACAATAAGGTTATTAGTAAGAATATTGTGAATCCACCTGGCTATTGTGGTGAGGCTCAGTGAAGATTTGTCTTCTCTAAAGTTAGACTTCTCAGTGAATCCCTCAACAATATGAACTATTGGGTCATCCAATGGGGATAAAAAGAAGTTGGTTGAGGCAACAAGTTAATATGGGTAGGATGGTTAGATTACTATTAACAGTTTTGGAATATTTTGCTCTTTATAGTGCATTCCCTTATTTGTGGAAGCAGCTTTAGAGAGACTGACAAGAGAGGTGAAGACAAGTGAACTTCGGACAATGTGCCTGCAAGTTGCCATTGCAGCTTTGTATTATAATCCACATCTCCTTCTGAACACCTTAGAAAATCTTCGTTTCCCTAATAATGTTGAACCAGTTACAAATCATTTTATTACACAGTGGCTTAATGATGTTGATTGTTTCTTGGGGTAAGTGACATACATTGGATCTTTGTTTATTTAACTTGGTGAGAAACTCTGCTTATTAAAAAAAAGAAAATATTTTATTTTTTAGGCTTCATGACAGAAAGATGTGTGTTCTGGGCCTGTGTGCTCTTATTGATATGGAACAAATACCACAAGTTTTAAATCAGGTTTCTGGACAGATTTTGCCAGCTTTTATCCTTTTATTTAATGGATTAAAAAGAGCATATGCTTGCCATGCAGAACACGAAAATGACAGTGATGATGATGATGAAGCTGAAGATGATGATGAAACCGGTAAGGAATTTGTGGTGGAGGAAGCCAGACTTACCGACTTCGAAATATCATTGGACTTGTTTTTTAGCCTGTCTCCTAAAGAAATATGGATCATAGCCAAATGCTTTCATGTTCATTCATTCATAGAAAGACTGCCTTATCTTCCAAATAGAGTAAGGTGTATGAAGGCAGGAACTTTGAATAGATCTCCAACATGTAAAGCAGTTCTAGGCATTTATGGTTTTTAGTGTGGGCAAACATCTATCGTCTGTTAGCGCTAACACCTAAGTATACCTACGCTATAAAATTAAGTCAATTAGATGTTGGCTAATACATTTCATCTGTAGAACACTAGACTATAAGAGTATAAAGTGATAGAAAGTTGGGTAATGGTTTAAAAAAAAAAACAACTCCCAAAAGCTACTCTATGGATATAACATAAACTGTAATTTTTTTATTGGTATTTGGTTTGGTATATACCATAAGTTCCAGAGAACAATAAGTGCTGAATCTCATATTATGTAATCCTTTTTCAGACCTCTAGTATTAAGAATTGTGGTTGGGTTTCTTGGGATTTCTAGGAGAAATTTTTTATTCTAGGGGCGCCTGGGTGGCTCATTCGGTTAAGCATCCAAGTTCAGCTCAGGTCATGATCTCACAGTCCGTGAGTTTGAGCCACACCTCAGGCTCTGTGCTGACAGCTCAGAGCCTGGAGCCTGCTTCGGATTCTGTGTCTCCCTCTCTCTCTGGCCCTCCCCCATTCATGCTCTGTCTCTCTCTGTTTCAAAAATAAATAAACATTAAAAATAAATAAATAAAATTTTTAAAAAAGAAATTTTTTATTCTATTGCTGATTTTATATATATACATATATATATAATTTGTTTCATTATTTTGAGAGAGCGTGTATGTGAGCAGGGAAAGGGCAGAGAGAGAGAATCTCAAGCAGGTTCTGCACTGTCAGCACAGAGCCTGACACAGGGCTTGGTCTCACAAACCATGAGATCATGAGCCAAAATCAAGAGTTGGACACCTAACCAAGTGCCCCTGTTGCTGAGTATTTAAACGCTACTTCCTGAAACTTGAATTTATTCAATTGTGATTTGTAATTTATTGACTGTGGTCACTGTCACTTTGTTGAGTAACAGAATACTGTTAACAAACGCACCTATTTATGACTCTGTGGTAGAGGAACTGGGGAGTGATGAAGATGATATTGATGAAGATGGGCAAGAATATTTGGAGATTTTGGCTAAGCAAGCAGGGGAGGATGGAGATGATGAAGACTGGGAAGAGGATGATGCTGAGGAGACTGCTCTGGAAGGCTATTCCACAATCATTGATGATGAAGATAACCCTGTTGATGAGTATCAGATATTTAAAGCTATATTTCAAAGTAAGTCAACTTTTATATGTAACTCAGCTAGGTCTATATGATCCATTTTCCTGAATCCATCTGTTCTTGTTTGTGTCTGTCACTTAAAGAAGGGATTTAGGTATATCAAACCCAAACTAGAATATGATTTAGGGATTGGTAGCTAAAGTATACAAAGTTACTTCTACTGTTACCATAGAGTTTCAGAGTATTGCCTCATTTTATTATTTTACTTTTATTTAGATTGTCACGCTGAAACATGCACATTATAAGAAAATGGTGTAGTTCAAAGTTTATACAATGACAGTTCCTCTTTCCCACTTCTGATTCCTAGCCTTTCAGCATTTTCCAGAGGTATCCTCTGTTTGTTGTGTGTTTGTGTATTTGTGTATCTTTTTTTTTCCTGGCCAAAACCATAATGAACTTTGGAGAATTTGACCATTTTTAACATTAGTGGTCTTAGAATCCCTTTTCTTTTTTCCTGTAGCACATTGTATGTGGCTTTACCATCTTTTACTTGGACTTCAACAAAATATAACATCAGTGTTCCATCCAGCTTAAGAAATTCAAATTGGCACTATATTTGAAACACCCTTTTCTCCACAGTTAACGACTATGTTGACTGTCAGTTCTATATATTATGAGAACTTTGATGTAGAATAAATTTTCTGATAACGAAGGCATTACTCTTCCAATCCCATGACAAAGCATTTTTGATACAAGGTTACAGAAACACAGTAGCTTTTCAAGTTGATCATTTTCAAGTTGCTTTTAACTCTGAATCTTTATTTTATTATTATTATTTTTAATGTTCATTTATTTTTGAGAGAGACAGAGCATGAGTAGGGGAAGAGCAGAGAGAGAAGCAGACACAGAATCTGAAGCAGGCTCCAAGCTCTGAGCTGATAGCACAGAGCCCAATGTGGTGCTCAAACCCACGAACTGTGAGATCATGACCTGAGCCGAAGTCAGACACTCAGCCGACTGAGCCCCCAGGCACCCCTAACTCTGAATCTTTTAAATGGTTGAGGTACTTGTAAAGTTTCCCTACTCTATTACTTAATTATATAAGACCTGGTTTCAGTTCTGATTCTTTATTTGCTTAGAGATATAAATTATGAGAATGATTAGATTTTTTTGAGGCATAAGCCAAACCAGAATTTTTCCTCCCTATCACAAATAAAGTTAACTTCACCTCTTATTGGGAAAATATAAAGTAGATCAGAATGTCGGTATTGGAGGTGAAGTAGAAGGAACAGAATAGAAAGGAACTACCAGGCCTCTCATAATTTCCCTTTTTCCCCTTGTTTTCTTTTTGATAGCTATACAAAATCGTAATCCTGTGTGGTATCAGGCTTTGACTCATGGTCTTAATGAAGAGCAAAGAAAACAGTTACAGGATATAGCAACTCTGGCTGATCAAAGAAGAGCAGCCCATGGTATGTCAATTGACCACAACCCCTCTTTAATGCAATTAATGACTTGATAGAGCTCTAAAATCTTTATATTAAATGATATAAAATTATATAAAAGCTACAATTGTTGCAGGTGATAGGAATTCTGAAGGAAGGAAATGTGAAGGAATGAAGAAATGAATTCTGTTTTTACCCATAGTGCACTGATTTTAAGTGTAATTGGAGACTACTTTCAGTATACAGTAGCTTTGATAAAGTTGCTCAAGCTTACGGTGATGGCTTGATAGTAGAAAGTTCTATTAAAAGTGTAAACAAGTTTTTAGGTTATGAAAACTATGCATTTTCTTAGAAATATATTAAAGGAAATCCCAGACATCATCACATCTTAGCATCTTTAAACATTTCAGTATGCATTTTAGAAAAGGACATTTTAGATAATATATAGCCTAACAATTTTCTGTAGGTTTTAATACCATTAGCCAAACTAGTTTAATATAAAAAGTATCCTCCTTATAGAGAAAGCATAGCTTCTTATTAAGGTATTTTATATTTGGATTTGCCAACACTAGATTCATTGGCTGTTACTCCCTTTGAAGACTAAATCCTGATTTAGTATTTGACTCAGAAAGGTTTATTAAAAAAATTTTTTTAACATCAGAAAGTGAAAGTTGGCTAATGTCTATAGCATACAACAGTAGAGTTTATCTTCTCCATATAATGTACCCCTCTTTTATTTCTATGTAAGAGAAGGGGCAAGAGGACAACTTTGGAACTTCCTAGCTAATACTAGTGGGTTAATAAGCTTTTGTTAATGTCTGTCAGTTTCTTCTCTTCTTCAAAGTGGTAAGAAGATCAGATACTCTATTAAACTTCCACGTACTTGTTTTTTTAGAATCCAAAATGATTGAGAAGCATGGAGGATACAAATTCAGTGCTCCAGTTGTGCCAAGTTCTTTCAATTTTGGAGGCCCGGCACCAGGGATGAATTGAATTATCACTTTGTTTCCTGCTGTGTGATTGTAGTGAAGAGCTTGTGTTCCTCCTAGTAGCGGTTCCAGAACTGGTTCATGTTATCTACTCTAAACTAATTGATCAATAGATGGACAAAAAAAACCCAGGAGGTGGGACCTGATCATGCAACTTGGCACTGAAAAAGAAACCAGAGGGATTTCAGCAGGGGGGAGGGGGAGGGAGGTAATTTGGGGGCTGTATTTTCTTTATTTTTTGAAGAAAGTAAGATTCTGACTGAAAGTTCAAGTGACACTGTGGAAATCTGAAACGAGGGGATGTCATGAAGGCAGCTTTTCTTTTTCTGAGGAAAAAATAGGCATGGGCTACAGGACTATTTAAAATGTCTCATTTACAGTATAAGCTCAAAGGTAGATGTAATTTTTATACCTATGAGTATTTGTCCGATTTCTGTCTCTTCCTCACCATTGGGTATCTATTCTTTATATGTAAATAAGATAAGGTAATCGATAGCCTTATTCAATCTTCATCATTTTCATTCATCAAAGATTGTTCCTATGTAGATTATTGAACATTTATTGTAGCACTACATAACTGATTAAAACAAATCTGTAAATGAATTAGCACTTTCATATTGAAACAAGCCTGCTAGCCTATGTATAAAATAGCAAAATGTTTGCTGTTTATAAAAAGAAGGGATGTAATGGGGTGGGGGGCAGGGGTAATTTCAAGTTATTAATTTAAAAATGAACTAGCAATTTTGTACCTGGTGACTTTGTGGTGCACTCACCTCTGATAGTGACTTGAATTCGGTATGTTAAAAGGGGTTAGTGATATTTCATTGCTGCTAAAAAATGGCAACTCCCTCTGTGTCCTGTTTTTTCTTAAAGCTCTCAGTGTACAAGTGGATACTTGGATACAAGACCTTACTGTATCAAATAAGAAAGGTGATATTTGAAGCATGTAAATTGGATATAAAGTTCTACTCTTAAAGAGTTGATAAAAGAGTATGGTTAAACATCTATATATGCAATCTATTAAAAGAACTTAATTCGGCTATTATGTCTTGATTTGATTGCAGTTTTTTCCTAATTATAAAACTTTTTCCTTATTGGCCTGTTTTTATCCTGTACCTGGAAACAGTGCAAAATGCACACTTCTAAAATTTAACATTTAATACCTGCCCATATCCCCCTCTCCTTATCTCTCCTACCCCTCTTGTTGATTGTGGTATCTGATCTTAGATAGATAGGCTGAAGGCACACGGTTCCCTCCAAAAACCACTATTGATACCACTGCAAAAACAAGCCAGCAACAAAGACAATGGAGAGGTTGGCTTGCTTCCCTCTCTCCTAACTGCATGTTCAAAAATAAGCCTTTATTGATCTTGAACATCTGTCAGATGAGTCATACATTGGGTTATTTTTTTATATACATGTATACACACAATATTTCAAATTGAAAGCAACATCTCAATGGATTCAAAACTATTAAATGCTGTTGTCTATAACAGACTAGGAAATTTATAATTGTAAAAATGAAACAAATGCACATATTGATATTTAAAATGCGTAATGAAGAAAACCCATTGGTGTTGTGCTTTTCTTGTATGCCAATAATTAAGCCACTACTGTTGGCACTGTGTGGTTTTCTATTTTAACACTGAAGGAGTGAAAGTATTTCCTATATTTATGAATTTACTATGAAAATCTTGGCAAAAAAAGAAAAAAAATTGTCTGTCTAAAATGTGTGGGTGAAAACTGTTAATCAAGTGTGTTTCTACTTTTTTCCCCCAAGTTGGACACCATCTGTATACCCAAGGTTGCTTAAGGGGATTTCACTATTATATAAAAATCAATAAAATTAAAATGGAGTAGTTGTATATATGCAACATTGTGTACAGAGGGGATATATTGAATAGTATTAAACATTTTCGTCTTCCTTTACCTTTTATCCCTTAATATCTAGTCTACTTTTTTAAATTTCAGACTTCAATGCTCTTTGAATTGATAATTCCAATTTTCACATTGTTATTGGAAAACCATATCTAATAAAGGTTTTAGTTATTCCCATGCACAGTATGAAAATTCTCATTTGCTGAGCTTTTATTCCAAGAAAACGTATTGTTATGTCTTTGAGAATTTTTATTGTCTCCTCTGTCATACAATCTAATCTCCATTTACAGATTTTAATTGAAAGTAAAGACCTTAAAATTAAATGACGTGAATATTAACTAGTACTCCAGTGTTAGTTTCTAATGTATCAAATATATATATCTCAGTTATTCACAGTATTTCCTTAAATTTAACATCAAATTATAGTTGTTGTGTTTTTTTTTTTTACAGATTATGCACCTTGGTATTTGTCAGTGCTTCTGGACAAGGTTGTAGAACTTTGGATAACTTCAAGAGTATTTACAGACTTGTAATTGGTTGCATGTAGATAGTATTTATTCAATATACAGCCTTTTCCACAGTTTCGCTAACCTATAACTTAAACTTTTTAATTTCTAGAAGTTAATTATGATTTGGTTTAGGTTTCAATTTTTGTTTTGTTTAACGGCTTTCAGCGAAAGCATAGAAACTTCACTTTTTGGTAAACTTAAACCATCTATTTTTTAAAAATATATTCATTTATCATTGTTAAAAAAAGTTAATCTGTTTCTCTCCAGGTATAAATGGTGATTACTAAGCTACACACCTTATCAAGATAGTGATTGCTGTGCTCACCTCTGGAAAGGACCAGAGTGTAGAGCAGGGGTGGCCAAACCACAACCCTATGACTATATGCCTTTATTCAGCCCCAGATGTAGGCCCTGAAGCAAGCATGAAGAAAAGGTCATTAAGAACTGTATTAATAGGACTAAACCACATCTTTGGGAAGATCTAACCCAATGCCTTAAGCATAGTAGGCATTCCATAAATGTTTGTAAAATGAATGACCTAAAATTACATTAAAACCTATCCATTATAAAAATGTCAGTTTTGTTCTATATACTTTTAAGTTCTGGTGAAGAGTATCTGTGAATCTTTATTAGCATGCCTAAATTCTAGATTTTACCCTTGATGAGGTTGGCCACTCTTGGAATTGCACTTTGGTGCATGTGGTTCTTACAAAGGGAAACTAGATACCCAGCTAGAAATCCGGGATTTTATCAGTATGTAAGGGGAAAGTATCTTTTAAGTAACTTCTTTGTGAAGTAATCCTCCCTTTCTCGGTTTTTTTAAAGCATAGGTGATCATATATACGTCTAGATTTTGCTTTCGTGTATAGATTGAAATTTGTCGGTTACACTCAATATTTGAATCCTATATTTAAATGCTTCCTATCTGAGTCTTAAAAGATTTTTTTTTTCTTTTTGAGAGGGAGTGCATGTGCGCACGCAAGCAGGGCAGAGGGAGAGGGAGAGAGAATCTTAAGTAGTCTCCACCACAGTGCAGAGTCCAACATGGGGCTCAGTCTCTTAATTGTAAGATCATGACCTGAGTCAAAATCAAGAATCAGACAATCAACTGAGCCACTATCCAGGTGCTCTTTAAGAGTTTTTAGGGGCACCTAGGTGGCTCAATTGGTTAAGTATCCAACTTCTGCTCAGGTCATAATCCCATGTTTCATGGTTGTTCAAGCCCTGCATTGGGCTCTGAGTTTGAGTTGACAGTTCAGAGCCTGGAGCCTGCTTCAGATTCTGTGCCTCTCTCTCTGTCCTTCCCCTACTTATGCTTGCTCTCTCAAAAATAAATAAACAGGGGCGCCTGGGTGGCGCAGTCGGTTAAGCGTCCGACTTCAGCCAGGTCACGATCTCGCGGTCCGTGAGTTCGAGCCCCGCGTCGGGCTCTGGGCTGATGGCTCAGAGCCTGGAGCCTGTTTCCGATTCTGTGTCTCCTTCTCTCTCTGCCCCTCCCCCATTCATGCTCTGTCTCTCTCTGTCCCAAAAATAAATAAACGTTGAAAAAAAAAATTAAAAAAAATAAATAAACATTAAAAAATAAAAGATTAAAAAAAATCGTTTAATGAACTAAAGCTAGAAATACAAGGGAACTCCTCAACCTGAAAAAAGGGCATTACCAAAACTCTTTTTTTTCTTAATTTTATTTTTATTTATTTATTTATTTATTTATTTTTGAGAGAGAGAGGGTGCAAGCAGGGGAGGAGCAGAGAGAGGGAGACACAGAATCCAAAGCAGGCTTCAGTCTCTGAGCTGTCAGCACAGAGCCCAATGTGGGGCTTGAATTCATGAACCATGAGATCATGACTGAGCCGAAGTCAGATGCTTAAGCTACTGAGCCACCAGGGTGCCCCTCAAAAACCTTTTTTAAAAAGCTAATTAAAGGACCTAATGATGAAAGGATAAAAACTACAATCAAGAACCAGACAAGCAAGTAACCTGTTGCCAATTCTGTTCAACATTTTACCTGAGATTGTGTAGCCAGGGCAATTAGGCAAGAAGAAGAAATAAAAGCCTTTCAGATTGGAATGGAAGAAGTGAAACTTTGCAGATGACATGATCTTGTAGAAAACTTATAGGAATCCACATATAGAAAAGAGCTAAGGGCTTAATCACAGTTGCAAGACACAAGATTAATATTCAAAAAAACCCCTTATATTCCTATACAATAGCAATGAAAATAAAATTGCATTTATAATAGCATCAAAAATTTAGCGAAGCTGAACATAAAGTCTATAAACGCTGTTGGAAAAAGACCTAAATGGAAAGACCTCCCATATTCATGAGTTGAAAGTATCATGATGGCAACACTCCCCAGATCTACAGATTCTGTGTAATCCCTAAAAAAATCCCAGCTACTTTTTTTTTTTTTAACAGGAATTGACAAAATAATTGTAAAATTGTATGGAAATGCAAGGGACTCAACCATGACAGTGGTACTGGTGTAAGAATAGACATTTTATGCTGACTGATGGAATAAAGTTGAGAATAAAGAAATAAAACTAAGTTTATAGTCAACTGATTTTTGACAAGGGTGCCAAGACCATTCAATATGAAAATAATCTTTTCAAGTGATTCTGAGACAGCTGGGTATGTACCCTCACACCGTACATAAATGTGGTTAAAAGATTTACATATAAGACCTCACTCAAACTTTGAAACTCTTAGGAAAAAATGCATTAATCTTTGTGACTCTGAATTAGGCAACGGTTTCTTGGATCTAACACTAAAGCACAAGCAACAAAAGGTTAAAATAGGTGACTTGAACTTCATCAAAATTTTAAACTGCTTCAAAGTGAAAAGACAACCCAGAGGACCTTTACAACTCAACAACAAAAAAACCCCAATTGAAAAGGGAATCCTGGGTGGCCTGGCTGACTCAGTTGGTAGAAGATGCGATTCTTGATCTTGGGCTCAGGAGTTCAAGCCCCATGTTAGGCACAGAGCTTATTTAAAAAAAAAAAAAAAAAAAAAAAAATTCTTCAAAGAAATGACCTGTATCAGGAAAAGATGCTGAATGTCACTGGCCACTAGGGAAATCACAAGGAGATATTTCACACCGATTAGCATGTCTATCATCGAGAAGGTGAACAATTACAAGTTTGAAGAGGATGTAGAGAAACTGGCACACTCAAATTGCTGAGAATGCTTACCTGTTGTAGAAAAGTTTGGCAGTTCCTCAGAAGACTGAAAATAGTGGAACACAGAAATGCTCCTAGATGTACATACCCACAAGAAATGAAACACGTTTGCACAAAAACATGGACATAATTGTTCATAGCATTATAGCCAAAAGGTGAAAACCCAAATAACCATTAATTGATGGATAAACAAAATGTATAGTCACAACCAGTTGGATATTAACAATAAAAAGTAAGTACTGTTAACATGCTACAATGTGGATGAGCCTTGAAACAGTGAAAGAAGTCAAGTCAAAATGTTCCATTTATATGAAATGTCTAGAATTGTCAAATCCAGAGACAAATTAGTGGTTGTGGGAGTGGGAAAGGGAATGAAGACTGCTAATGGATGATGAAGGTTTTCTTCTGGTGAAGATGACAATGTTTTATTTTTTCTTTAGGTTTTATTTATTTAAGTAACTCTACACCCATGTGGGGCTCAAACTCACGACCCTGAGATCAAGAGTCCAACCGAGCCAGCCAGGTACCCTGATGAAAATATTTTAGGTTGCATGTCTTGTGAATATACCAAAAACTACTCAAGTATAGTTCAAAATGGTGAGTTTTATATGAATACCCCTATTTTCATTTTTTTTCAAAATATATTATTTTTTAAGTTTATTTACTTTTAGAGTGATCAGGGCAGAGGTGGGGGGCGGGCGGGAGCCGGGAGAGAGAATCCCAAGCTGGCTCCATGTTGTCAGTGCGGGACTGGATTCACCAACTGTGCGATCCTGACCTGAACTGAAATCGAATCTGATGCTTAACTGATTTAGCCACCGAGGCGCCCCTCAATTTTCAGTTTTCTTAAGTCAAATTTGGGTAAAGTTCTCTAAAAAGCATGAAATGTGCCTAAAGTAAAAACAGTTTTACTCATGGTTATTCAGTTGTAAATAGTCTAGAGATTGGAGTCAATCTTAGGGATTGTACTCTCATACTTTGTTTTGTTACTAGTTCATTCTTTATTTTTTAATTTTTATTAAGTAACTGTAGGCCTAAGATAGAGCTCAAATCCAGGATTCCAAGATCAAGAGTCACACATTCCACCAACTGAGCCAGCCAAGTGCCCCATTCATATTTTAAATCTCATCACCCTAACAGCAGCCCTACTACCTGTAGTTTTCCATAAATGGTGTAGCTCTGCTTTATCTTCTGATGTAATATATAGTATTAAGAATTTAAGACTGAGCCAAACTTTTTTTCTCAAGAAAGTTACAGCACTTAGTGTTTTTCTGTAAAATGGTGTATCAATCATACTGCTTATTTGGAGACATGAACTTCACTTAAAAAAAATCCCACCTTGTCTCAAGAGAATGTTTTCCCAGAAAAATAAAATCATGTTAAAACCACTGGTTGCATTCTTCGACTGGTCACTATCTACTATGTATATTAATTGGTTTTCCTTTTTCTGTAATGTTGTACTTCAGATTTAAGTAAATATAATTAGAAGCCAAAATGATAGTCAGAATGTCATGGAGATAGTTTCAGAAGGACACTTGGAATCTTAAGGGGCTTCAGAAGATTTATATTTTGTAAATTGAGGGTGTTATTTTCCCTTTAGTTTGTCACTAAAGTAAACAACACACATTAACAATTGGTAAACCCTGAAGCTCATTAATTGGGTGATCTTTTCAAATAAGGTTGACAAATTGATCCAACAATAGTTGGTAAAAAGAAAAAAAAATGCATTCATATTGGCATTAGAGATGAGCTTGAAATAAGGGAAATTGTGCAATTAGCCACTAACAAAACATGACTAGTTGTATCATATCTATACTTCTACATATATCCTCCCAATTACACTGTGAAATAAGTGGTTTTACCTTACCAATGAGTTAACAAATTCTGAGACTAGGACACATCTACAGCCACAACTCCCAGAGGAGAGCAAGAAACTAGTTTGGTTTTAAATTTGTTAGTGTTGAAAATAAAATCTACAAATTCATGATAAAAAAACTCAAATTTATTACAGAATTTAGTAAAGTGAGCTATAACAACTTCTCCCAGAAACCATTTCTTTGTTCTTTTTAATTTTTAAAAAAATGTTTATTTTTTTTTTTAAATTTTTTCAACGTTTATTTATTTTTGGGACAGAGAGAGACAGAGCATGAACGGGGGAGGGGCAGAGAGAGAGGGAGACACAGAATCGGAAACAGGCTCCAGGCTCTGAGCCATCAGCCCAGAGCCCGACGCGGCGCTCGAACTCACGGACCGCGAGATCGTGACCTGGCTGAAGTCGGACGCTTAACCGACTGCACCACCCAGGCGCCCCAAAAATGTTTATTTTTGAGAAAGACACAGAGCCAGAGGAGGGGAGGGGCACAGAGAGAGGGAGACAAAGAACCCAAAGCAGGCTCTAGGCTCCGAGCTGTTTGCATAGGGTCTGACCTGGGGCTCGATCCCAGGAACCGCAAGGCCATGACCTGGGCTGAAGTCGACTCTTGACTGACTTGAGCCCCCAGGCGCCCATTTTCTTTATTTTTTTAAGCATGCTTCACACCCAGGCTGCAGTCCAACATGGAGCTTGATATGAGAAAATCAACCAGTTCTCCAGAAAGTTTTGGGTACTGAATGTTTTAAAAAACATGATGGGAACAGTTTTTAAAGGAGGCTGGAAACGTCAAGCCTATTTAGGAAATTGGGGAAATGGTCCAGCTTTATCTAAGAGCTTGAAATAGCACTGAGTGGAAGTGAAATATTTTTAAGCCATTAATTTGAGATGTAGTAAGATAGAAGACAGGTGATTGGGGAAAATCTGAACATTATGAATGGTGTTGAATACCACGTGTACTTCAACTCTGTTCTACAGTCACTGGTAAATACTATTAACACAAAGTATCATTACCTGTGACAAAATCAGAATTAAGGTTTTTTCTCTCAATCAGGTTACAATTATAGCACCCTATCCACCACCACCAATTTTTCAACCACTCAGAAGGTTCTGGGGATATAAAGATATCCTATAATTGCAATCTACAACTAACTACAGGGTGATTTTTAAGTTATTTTTGAGATTCTGTATTATACTGTGTTTTAATGAGTAGACTGAAGGCAAGGGACTCAGTAATAATAACTGGCTAAACTGCATAAAAGTACAGATTCTTTTAATGACACTTCTGTTTATACAAGTATAACATCCGGAAGGTACTGAAAGATTAATTAAAACATCTTGTTTTTCATCTAAACTCTCCATCTCTGTGACAAAGGGAATGTATCCATTGGGCACAAATTTGTTTTGTAAGCGTATTCCTCCAGCTTCAAGTAACCTAATCTAGTTTTGTGTCACATTTTTCATCTTTACATGGGCGTAAAAAATAGTAACTACTTTAAGTTCCTAAGCAATACGTATTCAAAATAAATTCAAAGTCCTATTTACCTTCTAATGGAGTTTGGGCACCGATTATGCAACTGTGCCTTGGTTAAGTAACCCGGCGGGCCGGTTGAGTCGGCCTCCACACCCCGCCAAAAAGAATGTAACGTTAATGTCTCAAACTAGACTCCACAGGCTAGCTACCTCTAACACTCTAACATCCTTTTGCTTTAATCCTTTAGCCATAATCACCATTTGAAATCCAAGACACTAAATGAAACACCATACAGCTCTCTCCAGTTTTTCTAAGGTCACAAAAGTGTTAAAAATCCATCAGCCACCTTATTCTCTTAGTAACCCCCTCATTCTACATCTATAATGCTCGGTTTAACACATCTTGAGTCTTCACACCATCTCATCTTTACGCAGCTTTGTCAAAGCAAATAAACACTTACTGAATACTCCTGAAAACACTAGTATTTCCAATAGTTTAGAAAAAGTCTGGGTTGAGAGCTACAAGAAACTATGACCTAAACTTCACAACTAATTTGTATCCATTCTTAACGGTTTGGGGGAGCCCAAGTCAATGTTTTTCCCACCCTTTCAACTTTCCTTTAATTAGCAACACATACAAAAGGGAAAGTAAAAAACGAGGGTAGCGACACCAATACAGACTTAAGATTTTTAACCTAAACAACATGAAAGCGCAAAAGCATCCGAAGGGTCTCCCAGCAGAGTCTAGGACTACCGCCCCGTTCGTTGCCGAGCTCCCTCGCAGTTTCGGCAAGGGCAGGAAGGAGGCCCACTCTCCCACCGAATGATG
Organism: Lynx canadensis; assembly: GCF_007474595.2. Taxonomy (NCBI): domain Eukaryota; kingdom Metazoa; phylum Chordata; class Mammalia; order Carnivora; family Felidae; genus Lynx; species Lynx canadensis. The sequence goes on from NC_044312.2 coordinate 66,225,150, forward strand.
ATGCCCCGGCGACTTGAGAAGCGCAGGCAGGCCTGGCAGCCAGGGACCGGCACACAGCAGCTCTTGGAAAACAAAGCCGTCGCCCGAAACCAAAGGCCTCAACTGGCACCGAGAGCCCCCAGGGAGCGGTCAGGCGTCTTATTCTGTACTAGCCCTCCCCACAACCTCCCTCCCAACGGGGCGACACTCGGCAGTCGCTAGGCAAGGCCCAACCAGTCTCCAGAACGCACTCCAGCAAGCCCACCGGGAGAGCCAAGGCCACCTCCTAGCCCCTGTGGGGAAAATGGCGCCTGTCATCCCTTCTCCCTCCCGGCTAGTCACAAGGACCATCCTCCCTCCCTCGCTACAAAATGGCGCCTCCCGCTGAGGCCCCAGAATCGGCATAAATCACTTGTCAACGAGGCGGTGTCGGTCTAGGATGAGCGGTTCTGCCAACCAGTCAGACACGGGAACTTTGATTCCGCACTTTGCACAAGCCACTCAGGCGCTAGCTGCAAGGCCAGATGAAACTGACGTCAAGAAAAGGAGGCGTGAATAAGGCGGTCTCCTTTCGCGTTGCCTTAATTTGAGCCAATGGCAAGCAGGAAGCGTCTTGTGAGTGACGTAATGCCCGCCCAATGGAGGCTGGGGGCGGGCCTCAGACTGGCTATGCGGGTTACGGGGCCTGGGGGCCGGGCGGCTGTTTCCTGTCCTGGTGCATGGTGGTCGGACGAAGGAATTGTTGGAAAATTTTCTCGGAGGTTCGTATATAAATGTGTTTTTACCCAGTGTGCATTATTCTCCGCCCGGCCGCCGCCCTCAGCGCGGCGGCGCGGGCCCGCTCGGGCCCGGGCTCTGACTCCGGCTGCTCAGCCTTCGCCGCAGGCCCTGCCGATCCTACGGCCGGCCTCGGTAGCGGCGCCTGGGTAGAAGCGGAGTTTATTAATAACCCGCGGCCGCCACTCTAGGGCGGCGGAGCTTTTCTCGCTGAGAACGCAACCCCCCCCCCCCCCCCCAACCTAGTCTCTGCGCGGTGCGCCCCGCCTGTTCCCCTCAGGGGACCGCCGAGGGGGAGGGAGTGAAGGAGGGGAGGGTGGAGCCCTCGGGAGCCTGGAGGCGCTTCTCGGCTTGACCTCCGCGCGGGGCGAGTCCCCAGACGCCGCCTAGGCGAAGCTCCTCCGGCTGGGACGCCGAGGCACGGTCAGCTCCAGGCCCCAGCCCAGCCTGGCGCCGGCGGCAGGACTGGCCAAGGGCCCTCTCGGGATCCTGCCTGCGGATCGCACCCAGAATTTCGTCCCGCCCAGATCGTGCACAGATTTCTTGTTTTCTCACTTTTTTTTTTCTTCCACTTTTAGATTACTGAGGCCTAACATGGAATATTGGAAATTGTCAGTTTTCCTTGCCATTTTTTCTCGGTTTTGGCCAGAGTTAACGAATCTTTCAGTTGCTTTGTACTATGTTACCGTGGAACGGGAACCAATTTTTATTCCCTCCGCTTTTGCTATTTTGAACATTTTAAGCGTTTTAACCGCATTAACGAAGTTAAGCAAAAAATAGGAAAGAATACCATTGCTAAACCCATTATATTTGTTTAAAATCAACTTCAGCCGTTGCTTTTAGAAGTGTCTAATCAGCTGGTATAATAATGAAGTGGGGATGTGGTGAAAAATTGTAGGTTCAAAGTTGTCCTTTGGGTGATAGTGTTTTGCTGAATTAAGAAAAATCTGCAGTTAACAGAAATCTGCAGTATTTAATACTTGCTCTTACTGAGTGCCTAGTTTAAGTTCATTGTTAAAGTGTCTAGTAAGAATAGATGATCAGATCGCTAAATACGATGCATAACTAATTTCTCCAGGCGTATTTTGACTACTTAGGAAATTATTTGGCCATTTACAAATACTTGATCGGCTGTTTTTTCTATAGCCCCCTTTTATTTTTTAAAAATAATATCTTTATTGATATAACTTACATATCTTACACTTCACCCATTTGAAGTATGTAATTAGGTAGGTTTAATAAATTCACAGTTGTGCTACCATCACCACAATCCATTTTAAAACACGTTCATCACTTCAAAATGAAACTGTACCGGTTAAGTTACTCCTCATTTACCCATAAACCTTCCCCAACCACTAATCTACAGATTTGCTTATTCTGAACATTTTATATAAATGGAATCACGTAGTATGTGGGCTGTTGTGACATTTTTTCACAGCATAATGTTTGCAAAGTTCATTAATGTTTTAACTTGTGTCAGTACTTCATTTCTCTTTATTGCCAAGTATTATTTCATTGCATGGACATAACTTTTATTCATCCATTCATCTGTTGGTGGACATTTGGGTTTTCACTTCTTGTGATGCATAATGCTGCTGTGAACATTTGTGTACAAGTGTTTGCGTGAACATGTGTTTTCTATTCTCTGGTCTAAGTACCAAGGAGTAGAATTTCTTGGTTGTATGGTAACTCTGCTCAACCTTTTGAGGAACTGTCAAACTCTTCCAAATTGTCTACACCATTTTATATTCCTCTCAGCAGTGTTTGAGTGTTCCCATTATTCCATATCTTGCCAACCCTTGCTATTCTGATGGTAGCCTTCTGGGTATGAAGTGGTATCTCTTATTGACTTGCATTTCCCAGTGGCTAATGGTGTTAAGCATTTTTTTCATGTGTTGATTGGCCATTGTGTATTTTCTTTGGAAAAATGTCTATTTGGATCTTTTGTCCATTTTTAAATTGGATGTTTATTATTGAGTTGTAAGACTTCTTTACATAAAAGTCTTTATCAAATAGATGGTTTGCAAACTGTCCATAGCCCTTTGCTATAAGTTGGGATATTGTGAAGTGAACATTCATCACATTCTTCATGGAAAGATGACCTAGCTGGATTGCAGAATTATGCCTCCAGTATTACTTCAGCTTATATTTATAAAATGTATGCAGTTTATGATCATGTAAGGAGAACTTTCTGAGGCCTGAGGTCTTCTTCATTACTTAATTTTGAAATTTTTATATAGGTTTTTTTATGTTTATTTTTGTTTTTTAAAGTTTTTATTTATTTTGAGAGAGCAAACAAGAGTGGGGAAAGGGCAGAGAGAGAGGTTGAGAGAGAGAATTCCTAGCAGGCTCTGCACTGTCAGCATAGAGCCTGATGTGGTGCTCAAACTCACATACCATGAGATCATGACCTGAGCTGAAATCAAGAGTCAGATGCTTGACTGACTGAGCCATCCAGGTGCCCCAAGTTTTTGGGGTTTTTTTGTTTGTTTTTTTTAAATCTGAGGTTTTACTTAGTTCTGAGTCTTTTTGCTCCTGGCTTGGTTTCAGGACATAATGATTTCTTAAAGACTTGGGTTGTGTTCTGTCCTTGCTCCTTCCTATGCTTAATTTGCATTTATTTTATTTTATTATTTTAAAAAATTTATTTACTTAGAGAGAGAGTGCAAGCAGGGTAGGGGCAGAGAGACAGTGAGAGAGAGAATCCCAAGCAGGTTCTGCACTGCAAGCACAGAGCCCAACACGGAATTGGATCTCAGAAATGTGAGATCATGACCTGAGCTGAAATCAAGAGTCAGACGCTGAACCGACTGAGCCACCCAGGTGCCCCTAGGATAGTGTTTTAAACTTTATTGTACTATCAAAATGATTTTGCTTTTAAGATGGATTTAGACTGAGAAAGCTCCCTCTCCCTCATAAAAAAAAACAACAACCCAGAAAACAATAATACACTTTTATCCACAGTTTTCCATAAATCTAATCCTAATTTAAAACTATGCTGCAGTGAGAACTCTGCAGCCTGTGGGAATAACTTGTCCATTAATGTGTAGACACAGGCATTTAACTCCAAACTACTTTTGTGTGTGTGTGTACTTAAAATTCCACTTTACTTAGCACTTAATTTTGGGTAGGCACTGAGTTAAATGGTTTGTTGAGTGGCTTACAGATATACATAAAACTATTCATTATGAACCTAAGGCAAATACTAGAGTTCTCCCTGTTTTGCAGGTGAGTTAACTGAAGTTTGGAGTAACTTGTCCAATTATTACACAACAAAGCTAGGACTTGAATCAATGATTGGCTCAAGCCTAGTCTCTCAGCTGAGTTATTCAGTAACATACCAAGTACCTACCTCTTTAACTTCTTTAAATTTTAAAATATAAGATGTCTGGGGGAAAAAATAAGGTGTCTGTAGCTCTAGAATGATAAAATATTTTGAGTGCTGTACATAATCTGGCATAGCAGGGATATTATTGTGTTATTTATGCACATCTTTATTTTTTAAAAATTGTTTAATGTTTATTTTTAAGAGAGAGAGTATGAATGGGTGAGAGGCAGAGAGAGAGGGAGACACAGAATCCAAAGCAGACTCTAGGGTCTGAGCTGTCAGCACAGAGCCTGATGGAGGACTCGAACTCATGAACTGTGAGATCATGACCTGAGCCAAAGTCAGACACTCAACCGACTGAGCCACCCAGGTGTCCTGATATTTGCACAACTTTTAACGATGGATGTCTTTGGCCATGTATTGAAAAATAGAGATCTTCTATCTAGTGTGGATGTAATGGTCACAAGAAGTTAGAATTATTAAAATTAATTGCAGTTTACATATGCTATATACACACCCAATACAGTAGCATATGATAAAAAGTGTGGCACCATGAAAAGAGCATTGGAATAAAAGACGATGTAGTCTTTAGTCCTGTCTCAGTTAACTAGCCATGTCCTTATACAAATTGTATTCATTTGGTCAACAAATATTTAGTAAGTGTATACTATGCGCCAGGCATTCTTATAGGCACTGAGAGTTCAGAGGTGAACAACATAGATGGAGGCCCAGCCATGATGGAACTTAGAGTTCACTTAGAAATTCTGTTAAGTACTATTGAAGGAGCTAGAGTTCTGTGGTAAAGAATAAGGGGATGGTGGTAGAATGGATATTTTAGATAGGTGACATAGTATGTGCTAAAGCAGAAAGGTCAGCATGGCTGGATGTATACAATGGAGGACATTTGTAAAGCACTGTGCAACATGAATTATGTTAAACTCATTAGATATTTATTGAATATATAACTTTTTTTTTTAAGTAGGCTTCATGCTCAGCCCAGAACCCAGTGCGGATCCTGAACTCACCGCCCTGAGATCAAGACCTGAGCTAAGATTGAGTTCAATTCTTAACAGACTAAGCCACCCAGGTGCCCTGAACATATAATCTTAGGTGTCAAAATTTTAAAGACCCATAGGACACAGTGCCTACCTTAGAAGACTTGTAGTCTAATTGGGCAGACTGGATGTGGAGATTAAAGTTTTGGACTTTAAAAACTTTAAAGTTTTTAAACTTTAAAGGAGGGGTGACTCTGCGGCTCAGTCGGTTTAAGCATCCAATTCTTGGTTTCGGCTCTGGTCATGATCTCAGGGTTTGTGAGTTTGAGCCCCTCTGAGCTGACAGTGCAGAGCCTGCTTCGGATTCTCTTTCTCACTCTCTTTCTGCCCCTCCCTTGCGCACTGTCTCTGTCTCTCTCAAAAAAAAGAAAAGAAAAAAAAAGACTGTAAGAGGAGAGAGGAGCAGTAGATAATGAAACAAGCCTTACAGTCACAAACGAGGTCCATAGACCTCACTTTCCTCACCTGTAGAAAGAAAACTGGCATGTTTTGGGGTGCCTGGGTGGCTCAGTTGGTTAAGCATCCAGCTTCAGCTCAGGTCATGACCTTGTGGCTTGTGAGTTGAAGTCCTGCATCAGGCTCTGTGTCGACAGTCAGAGCCTGGAGCCTGCTTTGGATTCTGTGTCTCCTCTGCCCCACCCCTGCTTGTGCTGTCTCTCTCAAAAATAAAACTTTAAAAAAACAACAACAACAACACACAAAAACTGGCATATTTTGAGTACATCTGAAGTGCTAGGGCTTTATATACATTGTTTCACTTTTTTTTTTTTTTTTTTAACATTATTTTACTTCTGACAACAGTCCTATCAGACGGGTATTCTCCCATTTTTTCAAAAGAGAAAATGGGAATTCAGCAGCAGGTTAATTGCCTAGGAGCTGAGCAAGGAGTCAGATGCTAGAATACCAGCAAATTATTAAGCCATATACAGTTGGAATCTATGATAATAAAAATGTGACTAGTATCCATAGTGACCTGGGCTCCAAGCCAAATAACAGCAAATACTATAGGATTCAAATGATGACTGAGATCTGGCTAGTTGGGGACAGAGGCACCATGGAAGAGCCGGTGACAATTAAAAGCTCTTCCCTGTGCCTAGACTGCTCTTTCTACTCTTCCTATTCCTAGGAAATGTTTACTTATCTTCTTATGCCCAAATTTCCATGTCATCATCTTTGCATCCTGAGGAAAGTTAGGTGCTCCTTACTCTGTTAATGCCTCTGTTTATAATAACTTTTTTAAAAGTAGTTTTATTTTTTAAAGCCATGAGAGTCATACATGGTAAATATTTTTTTAACTTATAGAATGTGTACAGTAAAAATTAAAAGTCCCTTACCCACTCCACCACATCTCCTAATCCCATTTCTGGGAGGTAACCACTTGAATTTTTAAATGTATATACAAGCATATGCAGATGTTTATATACATTTAAAAAAATTTTTTTTAACATTTATTCATTTTTGAGAGAGAGAGAGAGAGAGAGAGAGAGAGAGAGCATGAGCAGAGGAGGGGCAGAGAGAGAGGGAGACACAGAATCCGAAGCAGGCTCCAGGCTCCGAGCTGTCAGCACAGAGCCCGACACAGGGCTCGAACTCACAATCTGTGAGATCATGACCTGAGCTGAAGCCGGACGCTCAACTGACTGAGCCAGCCAGGCGCCCCTATATACATTTTTAAAAACATGAACGCAGTCATACCATACATAAATACTTCTTCTGCAATTTGCTCCCCCCCCCCACTTACAATATATTTTGGACATATTTCTTACCATTTCATATCCCATTCTTTTTCATGTCTGCATGTTTCATTTATGAATGTCCTATAGTTTATTTAATTTGTCCTTTGGGTGCACTTTTAGATTGTTGACTAATTTTTGCTATTATAAATAATACTACAATGAACTTTGCACACTTAAGAGAGTGTCTAAGTCCCAAGAAGAATTACTTTGTTGAAAATTGCATTTAAAATATTGATAAGTAGGGATGCCTGGCTGGCTCAGTCAGGAGCTCGTGACTCTTGATCTCGAGGTCATGAGTTGAGCACCACATTGGGTATAGAGATTACTTAAATAAACTTAAAAAATAAAAAATAAAATATTGGTAAGTGGTACCAAGTTGTTCTAATTATTGTGGTCCCTCCCCTAACATTGTGTTTAATTACCTGTTTTCACTTGTCTCGCACCATGGAATGAGTTTCTTAAAGACAAGAACTTCTTTTTACTTCTCTGTATATCTAAAGGGTTGTGTGCACACACACACACACACACATATACACATATACATGTGCATATACACACACACACATGTACATGTATACATATACTACTCAAAATATCAGTCCTGGGTATTTATCCAACAAATGTATATATATTTTTAGTAGTTGATCATGGTAAAGGTAAAGACCTATAGGAGAATAATAGGAGATGAAATTTGAAAAATGGATAGAACCCAGACTGGAGAGTAGCCTGAATGTCAGACTAAGGAACTGGAGTTTAGTTCTATAAGTAGTACAACTATAAAAGATCATGGGGGAGGGGCACCAGGGTGGCTCAGCCTCCAACTGGTGATTTCACAGTTCATGGGATGGAGCCCCACATCAGGCTGTGTGCTGACAGCATGGAGCCTGCTTGAGATTCTCTCTCTCCCTCTCTGCCCCTACTCCACTTGCACTTGCTCTTTCTCTCAAAATAAGAAATAAACATTAAAAAAATTTATTTATTTAAAAAAATAAAGTAACCCAAATTGGAATTCATCATGCTAGTGATTTTTGTAAGAAAGTTGATGCTGAATAGAGAAATCCATACACGCAATTTTCAGAGAAAAAGGCCTTGCTTGGCCTTCTATCAAGACTTGGTGAATATATGTATGTTTATATATTTAAAAAGTATATATAAAGCCTTGGGCTTTTCTGAGAGTGTCAAATAATCCAGTAGCTCATGTAAGAGTTGCTGGGCCAAATGGTTAGAAGATTGACTTTGCTACTTATGTTGTGAAGTTAAGGATACTGTTTATTTTTATTTTTTTAAGTTTATTTATTTTTGAGAGAGAGTGAGCAGGGGAGGGGCAGAGAGAGCAGAGGAGAGAAGAGAGAATTGGAGCCGGATGCAGGGCTTGGATTCATGAACTATGAGATCATGACCTGAGCTTTGGCTCAGGGGTCAGATGCTTAACCAACTGAGCCACCCAGGCACCTCTAAGGATACCATTTAACTTTTCTTGAGTTTCATTTTCTTCATCTGCAAAACTGGGATAAAATGGTTCTTTATTCATAGGATTGCTAGAGGAATTAAATGAATTAGTAATGTCTGGCATATGGTAAGTTTTATGGAAGGGTTAGTTATTATCTTTATCATTTGATATTTAATATATTAGTATTATTAATATTCTTATTAATCTATTAAATAATATTAGTATCATTAAGTACTAGAATTTTCGTCAATATTGGTGGGACATAAGGGTGCCTGGATGCCTCAGTCTGGTTAAGTGGCCAACTTCGGCTCAGATAATGATCTCAAGGTTTGTGGGTTCGAGCCCTGCATTGGGCTCTGTGCTGAAAACTCAGAGCCTGGAGCCTGCTTTGGATTCTGTCTCTCTCTCGTGCTCTGTCTTTCAAAAATAAGTAAACATTAAAAAATTTTAAAAAATATATTGGTGGGATGTAGAATGTGAGGAGGTTATGGCTAGAACAAGACCAGAGGATAGAATGACCAACTTGTCTTGATTTGCTCAAGACTATTCCAGTTTTAAAACCAAGTCCCCCACTTAAAGTGGAAAGTCCCATATTCGGGGAAACTCCTCAGTCTTGGGCCAATTGGAATGGCTGTCCAACCTGCTGGAGAAGTTACTAGAGTCTAGATTGTGATGTTTGCACTCTGGGGAAATGGGAGAGTACTAAAGGTTTTGAGACAGAGAACTGCTATGATTGGATTTAAAAGCACTTGGACTGCTATGGAGATTACACTGAAGGAAGGTAGGAGTGGACTTTAGGAGGCTGATGTAATAATCCAAGTGGGTAATGGTAGCCTCAATTAAGACAGTCTAATAGAAGTGAATGAATTTGACAGGTATTTAGGAAATAGAGTGATAGTTCTTAGTGATTGGCTGGAGAATAAGGGAGATTTCAGCTACTGGGCTGGTGATTGCATTTGTTAGAGGTAGAAATGCAACAGGAAAATTTCATGGGAAAACCTGTTGGGATGGAGGTGACTATAGACCATGGAGGTCATTGAGGCCAGTAAGCAATGAGACATATAGATAGATCAACAGCTCTTTAAGAGAAAGGACTAGATAGATTTTAGAGAGCTTGCAAGTTTCAGAGATCTTTGAAGCCATGCGAATGGATGCGATTGTTCAAGAGGAAAAGTGCATAAAATGAAAAAACAAACTAGGACAGAAACTTGAGGATCCTACATATTTAGGACCCCATAGGAGAATCTGGAAAGGGTTAGCTAGGAAGTTGGAGAAACCCAGAAGCATGTGGATGCCACAGAAGCCAAAGCAAGACATTGTTCCAAGGAGATAAAGGTCAGTGGTATTGAATCAAGTATGATACAACTGAAAAATAGCCATTACATTTTTTAAATGTTTAACTGTTGTCATATTAGGTCCTTTTTTAAACTTCCTAAAAATCTGAGGTATAATCTTCAGTATGCATTTGATGAGTTTTAGCAGTTGTATTCGCCCAGATGGTCATCACTCAAAAGAAAATCCCCCAACCTTCCAACCACAGTTTGGTTTCTATCACTGTAGATTAATTTTGTCTGTTCTTGGATATTATATTAATAGAATAATACAATATGTATTGTATCTGGCTTTTTTCCCTCAACACAATACTTTTGAGATTTATCACTGTTATTGTATGTATAGTAATTTGTTCCTCTTTATTGCTAAGTAATATTCCACTATATAAATTTATCACAACTTCTTTATCCATTCTTTAGTTGATGGACACTTAGGTTCTTTTCAGTTTGGAACTGTTGTGAATAAAACTGCCACAGACAATTCTCGTACAAGTTTTTCTGCAAGATACACATACATTTTCATTGGGTGAAAGCCTAGGAATGGCCAGTGAACTTTATGTTAAATTGGAGATTCGTGACAGCCAGGGCAATTTCCTTAGAGTTAGGGACAGAAACCAGATAGATGATAATGAGAAATCAGGAGGTATTCTTAGTAACAACTGTTAAGGAAATCTAGCTAAAGTAATCTAGTCTAGATAAAAAGGAAAGAGACTGGTAGCTAAGTCAGATGTGAGATTGTTTATTTGATTTTATTTTTGTGCTTTTTAAGTTCTTGATGGGAAGGAATTAGAAGAGAGAGGGATTGTTTTCAGAAGAGGTCCCTGTGATCCCTAAGGAGGAAAGACAAATGAAATGTAGGTTGGAGGGATTAGTTTTACCTTGTAGGAAGGTAATCTGGCAGGAGAGAAGGAGGAAGCATGTGGAAATGCAGTCAAGTGATAGATTTGTTGGCAGAGAATTCCTCTATGATGATGTCTATATTTTCTGTGAAGTTGGGGACTGATTAATTTGTTGAAAATGAGGTGTCAGGGATAAGGAATGGGGGATAACAGGAAAGGGAGTGAGGGATAGAGAGGTTTGAGGCAAATGGAAAATATTTTAGAGGGACCTGGTTGGCTCAGTCAGTAGAACATGTGACTCTTGATCTCAGGGTTGTGAGTTCCAGCCCCACGTTGAGTAGAGATGACTTAAAAATAAAAAATCTTTGGGGCACATGGGTGGCGTAGTCTGCTAAGTATTCAACTTCAGCTCAGGTCATGATCTTGTGGTTTGTGAGTGTGAGCCCCATGTCAGGGCTGACAGCTCAGAGCCTGGAGCCTGCTTCGGATCCTGTGTCTCCCTCACTCTCTGCACCTCTGCCCTCCCTCTCTCTCTCAAAAATATATAAAAACTTAAAAAAAATTTTAAACCTTAAAACGTATTTTAAATAGTTACCATGAAGAAACAAACAGTTTGCTGGACAACTTTGGAAGTTTAGAGAAGGTTGGAAGAGCTCAAGAACTCTTATGGCGCTGAAGGCCTGTTTCATTTATTTTTATTTTTATTTTTTTTAAGATTTTATTAATCTCTACACCCAGTGTGGAGCTCAAACCTACAACCCTGAGATCAAGAGTCGTATGCTTCCCCGACTGAACCAGCCAGGCGCCCCAGGACTGTTCCATTTAACTATCAATAAGTTATTAGATCTGAAAAGTGCTTTGTAAATATGATACCTACAGAAATAGTTATTTCTAGTTATTTCTGTCTAGAGGTATATGTTTAAACTATCCACATTTAGTGTCCTATTCAACGCCTTTTTGGACAGAGGATCTATTTTGTTTAGGAGTTGTGTGTCAGGAATGCCCTCTGTAATTTTCATAATTGTCTAACAATTATGCTTTGCTTCCCTTACCCATGTAAAAATAGCAATTTGAATAATAAAATATTAACATATACGATGTTTATCTTAGAGAAGTAAAGTGCAATTTAGCATAGTAGTTTTCAAATGACTTTCTTATGCCTTTTTTTAATGGAGCAGTGCCAGAAGTGGCTTCTGAATATGCCAGAATCTTTCTCCTGCTGCTTCTATTCCTCAAACTCCCTAGTCTCAGTAAAAGCAAACCGGGGCATGCTTAGCAACCTGCTGCCTGCAGGTGTGCCCTTACCAACCCATGTTGTCGGTGCTAATCTATTGAGGTTTAAGAGAAATATTTTTTAAAGCTCTTTTTTATATCAATGGTTCAGTTAAGATCAAACCATCACCAAAATTGGCATTCCTGATGATTAGACCTAGCTGTTCATTTCTAAATTCTTATCTCTGCTCTCACCTCTTTTTCTCATAAGTATTTTTAGCTTTAGGCCTAGTAGACCTTATCTCAGCTACCTGCCAGTCAGCATCAAATACTCAGTTTCTGAATGGTCCTGGACTTTGGCAAAGCCTTCAAGTTTCAGCATTTCACCCATCCACTAGAATATTCTTCCCAGTTAAAACTGGTAGTATATGGGGTGGGAGGGAGGGGAGGGTGGGTGATGGGTATTGAGGAGGGCACCTTTTGGGATGAGCACTGGGTGTTGTATGGAAACCAATTTGACAATAAACTTCATATATTGAAAAAAAATTAAAAAAAATAAAATTGGTAGTATAAATTCTATCACTATATTTTACCCTCCTATGGAGCCTGTGAAAACTCCCACCTCATTTGCCAGCACATTCTAACTGCCCTGTATTTAACTGAATTACATTTCATCAGTGGAACATACTTAGTCCCTGTGTATATTTAAATAAAACTGAAGAGACTTGAAAGACAGTTTTCTACAAATGCTAACCAAAGCAGTATAACTAATTCTATAAACATCAAATGTACAGGATAGCCCACTATTTTCATGTTGCTGTATACTAAGGAACTTCCTCATTCCAGGTTAGGAGATGTCCTAAAATGTAGCACAAATGACCAGGGTTAAATGAAATAGCACTTCCTTTTTTTAAAGTTTATTTATTTTGAGAGAAAGAGAGACAGTGGTGAGTAGAGGAGGGACAGAGAGAGAGAGAGAGAGAGAGAGAGAGAGAGGGAATCCCAAGCAGGCTCCTAGCTGTCAGCTCAGAGCCCCATGCGAGACTCTGTCCCACGAACCATGAGATCACCATCTAAGGTGAAATCAAGAGTCAGATGTTTAACCAACTGGGCCACCCAAGTGGCGCGCGGAGCACTTTTTATAGTAGGAGATTTTGGAATTGAGAGCAGGTAATAGAAAGACCTAGCTTCTCTGTTATGGTTAGGTGAAATTGACCTGAAGTTAGGGCCTGAGTTTGACAATTTCTGAAGGCCTGGTTTGTGTGGCTCCATGCAAAGAAACATCTAAGATTTGTTAATCTAGATTTCTTTTTGTATCATTTTTTATTGTGATAAGATTACTTGCAGTTAGAGTTCTTGCTTTTATACCTGGACCATTAGATTTATGTCTTCATAATAATTTGTGGTAATAATGGTCTCTAACAAATTAAGCTAACCTTGAAATATATAAGGGCTTCACATTTTATTTTATTTTTTAAGATTTTATTTTATTTTAACTTTATTTTGAGAGAGAGAGAGCAGGGGAGGGGCAGAGAGAGAGAATCCCAAGCAGGTTCTGCAGTGTCAGCACAGAACCTGATGTGGGGCTCAAACCCACGAACCATGGGATCATGACCTGAGCTGAAGTCAGACCCTTAACTGCTTGAGCCACCCAGCTGCCCCTAAAATTTCTTTATATATTCTGTATATAACATTTGCTACATTTCTATAGTATGTTTGTTTTTCTTAGGCTGACATGCATCATCATCATCTTCCAGAAAGGCAGGAAGTTTATATATTACACACTGTCTTCATGGAGATTCCTGTAGTGCTTCAGGACAGCCTCCTCTGTGTCTGATTTTGGCCCATGATTCATGACTAAACCACATGAAATTGACTACCTTTCATAAGGTGGCCCTTTCTAAAGGTATCGTGTCTGTCTTACATGTTCATTTCCACACAACCTGAAAATGTCAATGACAGAAATGATCAAGACATGATGATGGATATGTGAGCAACTATGGGGTGTTTGATCTCTGGCTTGTTTACTTCTTTTCTTCACTATCATTTTTCCCCCCATGTGATCTTTTTCTAACAAAGGGCTTTGTATCCCAGAGTCTTTCTGAGAACTTTAAAAATAAGAGGGACCTGCCATCACTTATTATCTCTGGTAATTGTAGTGCCATTTGAACTCCCCTGAATGTTTTTTCCCATCACTACTTCATGTATTTGCCAGCAGTTCATGTCCAGGGAATAGTTGTCTATTCATCTTTCTGTTAATGTAGTTTTTTTCTTTTTTTTCCATTAGGAATGAAACTGTAGGTGTTGAAATCTTCCTAAAGAAATTTAACAGTTGAGGCACCTGGGTGGCTCAGTCGGTTAAGTGTCTGACTTCGGCTCGGGTCATGATCTCACTGTTTGTGAGTTCGAGCCCCGCATCGGGCTCTGTGCTGACAGCTCGGAGCCTGGAGCCTGCTTCACATTCTGTGTCTCCCTCTCTCTCTGCCCCTTCCCTGCTCATGCTCTGTCTCTCTCTGTCTCAAAAATAAATAAACATTAAAAAAATAAATAAAAGAAATTTAACAGTTGACCAGCTTTCAGACAAGAAATAACTTTTTTTTATTACAGATATTGTCAGTTACCTTTTGATGTTATATATGGTAGTTATTTGGAGATTATAAAAAATTGAGTGAAAATGACAACTTTAGACATTTCTTAACATCACGACCCAAAGTACCTTGTAATCTGCCTTTTAAAAATTTATTTCCTAGGTGAATACTATAAAAATCACAATGCTTACTACATCTTATAGGTGTTTTTCTTTCCATTTCCCTATCTAAATTTGTTTCTGTTATATAGTGACAGAACTTGTTTTGAAAATTAATCTGTCCCAGTCCTATTCTCATCAGGGGTCTTTTTTTTTTTAAGTATCTATTTATTTATTTTTGAGACAGAAAGCACGCACAAGCAGGGGAGGGGCAGAGAACAAGGGAGAGAAAGCATTCCAAGCAGGCTTCTCTCTGTCCGCACATAACCTGACACGGGGCTCAATCCCACGACCCTGGGATCGTGACCTGAGCCGAAATCAGGAGTTGGAGGCTTAACCGACTTATCACCCAGGTGCCCCCTCATCAGGGGTCTTAACAGCAGTATACCAACGTATACTTTGAGGCTTCTCTGATAGTTCTTAGAGGTAGCAAGGAAGTGTTGAAGTTTCAGCCTGCTCTATGAACAGTTATAGATAGGAATCTTTCAGGACTCCCTAAAAAGTCAGCCTTTGATTGACTTTCACCATAGCTGTGATGCTTTTCTATGAGCCTAAACCACAGTTCCCGGCTCTAATTCAAAGAAGATACAGTTGGGGCACCTGGGTGGCTCAGTCAGTTTAGCGTCTGACTTTGGCTCAGGTCACAATCTCACGGTTTGTGAGTTCGAGCTCCGTATCAGGCTGTGTGCTGACAACTCAGAGCCTGGAGCCTGCTTCAGATTCTGTGTCTCCCTCTCTCTCTGTCCCTCCCCCACTCATGCTCTGTCTTTCTCTCAAAAATAAATAAACATTAAAAAAAATTTTATTTTAATAAAAGGATACAGTTTATAGGGTTTTTTTTTGTTTTGTTTTGTTTTGGTTTATTTTGAGAGAGAGAGATTTAGAGTGCAAGCTGGGGAGGGGCAGAGAGAGAAGGAGAGAGAATTTTAAGCAGGTTCTGCACTGTCAGCACAGAGCCAAATGCAGGGCTCTACCTCATGAACTGTGAGATCATGACCTGAGCCAAAAGAGTTGGACACTTAACTGACTGAGCCACCCAGGTGCCCCAGTTCATAGTGTTTCTAAAACAAAAATGCTTTAAGTAGTCATAAATATAATTGCAAATTATTACAATCTGAACATTTTTCTTTTAAATATTGACACTGAAATCAAATCTTTAGACTTGGAAAGTCCTCGAGAGATCCTCTGGTCCAATTCCTTGGCTCAATGCAGCTAAGTTATCCCAGCTCCTATTTGAGACAACCCAAGGCACACAGAGATTATGGGACCACGAAGTGAGAGAAGGGAGGAAGAGGGTTGTGGTGGTAATTGGTAAAAGAGCTATCATTCATCCATTTATTCAGCACCAATTGTGTGTCTACTGTGTGTCAAGTACTTTTTAGACCTGTGAGTCAGCAGTGAGCAAGCAGATAAAAATCCTGGTGTATTGTAGGTGGGTGGGTGGGGTGGGGAGGATAGATAAGAAACAAAATAAGTAAATACATGTAATATGTTATAGTGCTATGCAGAAGTATGAAAGAGGGAAGAGGGTTAGGGTGTATCATGGTTTGGAGGTGGGAGGTGCAGTTTGAGATGAGGTGAACAAGGAAGCTCTCATTGGGGTGACATTAAGCAAAGACTTGAAGAAGATCAGGGAATACCAATGAAGATACGGAGAAGTATGTTTCAGGCAGAAGGACCATCAAATGTAAAGGCCCTGAGGCAACAGAACACCCACTATGGGGAAAAGCAAGGACACCAATGTGGCTGAAATGCAATGAATGAGGTAGAGAGTAGTAGGAAATGAGGGACAAGATTATTGGCCTCATAGGGCAGCATAAGGACTTTTGGTTTTACTCTAAGTTATCAGAAGGTTTTGACCAGAAAAGAACACTCTGACTGTTGTGTTGAGAGGAGACTGGAGAGGTCACAATGGAGGCAGGAAGACCAGTGAGGATGCTGTTGCAGTAACGTGGGCAAGAGGTGGTAGTGGCTGGAATCAGGGAAGTAATGGCAAACTGAGAAGTGGCCAGATTCAGGATAGATTTCTGAAGACTGACTCAACAGGACTGTGGGAATAAGTGGGGATCTTCAACTATGTTAAACCCAAAGAACTCTGATTATGGAAACTTTAGATATGTTACAAAACTGATAGGCAAGACTTGTCAGTGTGCTCAGTAGTTTACTGATGAATATGAAAGGCGTGCTCTGGACTTTGGGTTAATACTCTTAACCCTGTATATTAAGTGAAATTTCATTGTGCTCGTTTCGGCAGCACATATACTAAAATTAAGTGAAATTTCAGCCTGTTTTGAATTCTGTTTACTTCTGTAGCAAATTTTTGTGGTTGATAAATATTCTTTGTAGCTTTTATTTCATATGCATTGTTCTTTGTTCTCAAGTGCCTGTATTTTTCTTCAAGGTAGAAAATGTTGTTAGCCCAAATAAATCGAGATTCTCAGGGAATGACAGAGTTTCCTGGAGGAGGAATGGAGGCTCAACATGTTACCCTGTGCTTGACAGAGGCAGTAACGGTGGCAGGTGAGCAGTTTTGTGTGAAGGGATCATGTGGGTTTGGAAATATCATTTATCTTAAGGGAGAATGAAAACTCACAACACTGTGTTTACTTCCCTCTTCCTTGTTTAGCACACGTGACCAAAACTAAGCCTTTCTTTTCTTGCTGTGGATACTGGGTGCAATAGGGCAGGGAAATCTTTTTTATAAATGCTAGAATAAATCCCATTTGAGTCTTAAGCAATCTGCCTTATGCCTAATTTTCATTAAAAATTTTTTAACTTAAACAGCACATACATGTGATAGTTATCTAAAGAAAATAACTATTTTTTTATAATAGATGGTGACAATTTAGAAAATATGGAAGGTGTAAGCTTGCAAGCAGTAACACTTGCAGATGGTTCTACCGCTTATATACAACACAATTCTAAAGGTATGTGCCTCATATACAGCCCATGGGTTAATACCAGCAATTCATAACCTCAGAGTTCGAACACCTGGCAGCTTACCCCCCTTCCCAGTCCATGCTAAAGATGCCTCGTTGCATATTACCATTGCATATGGTAATTTTTAAGTAGTTTCAGGTTAATTTAAATTTGTTTTGATAATTTGGGGACTCCCTTTGAGATTTTTGGAATACACTCTGGGGTGTGAAAATTAGAGGGAAAGTGGGGGAGTGTCCCCAACCTATTTCTAGTAAGACCTTTCTTGCTTTTTTACTTGAGGTTATTATTTATTTAATGTTTTTACAAAACATGCATAGAAGTATAGACGTTTGGTTTTGTTTGTATAACATCAACTGTAAATCAGTGTCTCCTTCGCCCCAAGAAATAGCCCAATTCTCAAACTCCTTGTTTTTATGGACACCTACTGAGCACATGCATACATAGTCAAGGGACTTACAGCACCCAGGAATGAGAATGACAACTGGCCTCACATACACTGACATATCTGCCAGTATTCCCAGGTTCAGCTTCTCTGTAGTCAGGGTCACTGTTCCTAAGTGGCTCCAAAAGGTAAATAGAGATTCAGCTCACATAGCTTGCTGTGATGAGCCACTCTTCCTCTTGAACTTATTTAACTGAAAATTGGAGGGGAGGAAGAATGGCTGAGGGAGGATTTTCTGCTTTCTATAGGATCACTGGATGTGTTTTTGAATTGCTTCAGAACATTGAGGGAAGAATCAAGATGAACATGATCTTAAGTAGTGTATGTTTTTATAGTTGATACCATTTTGAAATTGTATAAAGTTTAAAGTTTTTGCTTGTGCTAATTTATTGGCTTAAATCTTTTGTTCCAGATGGAAAACTTATAGATGGCCAGGTCATTCAGTTGGAGGATGGTTCTGCTGCCTATGTTCAACATGTACCCATACCTAAAAGTAGTAAGTATTTGATACTTACTTACCGTCCTGATTCTCATGCTTCAGGATTTGTTACCTCCAGCTGCCTCTTACTGCCTAAACTTGGTTCAGGTCTCTAGTCTTCCTTTTGAAAGGGGAGATCCATATGTGTGAAAGAGAGGATCTAAAGACCATTTTGACTTCATTGAGACATTCTCTCAAAAATGATACGAAAGACTGGGACGCCTGGGTGGCTCAGTCGGTTGAGTGGCCAGCTTCAGCTCAGGTCATGATCTCACAGCTTGTGGGTTCGAGCCCCGCGTCGGGCTCTGTGCTGACAGCTCAGAGCCTGGAGCCTGGTTTGGATTCTGTGTCTCCTTCTCTGTCTGCCCCTAACCCACTCATATTCTGTCTCTGTCTCTCTCAAAAATAAATAAATGTTAAAAAAAATGATACGAAAGAAGTTACTGGACTACGCTCCAGAGATAAATGGACAGCAGTCCTAAGTGAATCTTTCTGTCACTTGAACTAATTCCTACATGTCTCTCATTTTCTTCTTTTTTTCCCTTCTTTCAACTCTCCTAATTCTCTAGTATATTTTCCAAAACAAGTGTTCTAATATCTTTTTACTAAGCACTTACTTAGAGCAGCTTTACTGAAAATACTAAACGTTCAAGGACTCATAAAGCACGTATAGGTTTTTATAATGTGTTTAATGGTTTATTGACTCTTGCTGCTGAGTTATCAGAATGTACTTAGAAGACATGAGATCTAAATGTAAGCATTGTTCTTGAGCAGGGGACAGTTTGCGTTTAGAGGATGGTCAAGCAGTGCAGCTAGAAGATGGAACTACAGCATTTATTCACCACACCTCCAAAGGTAAAATAACTTTGGAAATAGGAAGAGAGAAATGGGAGTGTGGGAAAAATAAGACCTGCCTTTACATGCTGAAGTGCTTTCATGTAAAAGATTTGTTTTTGTTCTCTGAAATACGGCAGATTTTGGCACAGTCCAAGGAAAAACTTTCTAGCAATTTGAACTGTCAAGTAACAGGTTGGAATAGAAAACTTTAAATAGACGCTGCTTTTCAAATATGAAATTAAGCATTTGAAAAAAAAAAAAATTGTTCAAAAAAAAAAAAAAGGGCGTGCCTGGGTGGCTCAGTCGGTTAAGCGTCCGACTTCAGCTCAGGTCACGATCTCGCGGTCCGTGAGTTCGAGCCCCGCGTCAGGCTCTGGGCTGATGGTTCAGAGCCTGGAGCCTGCTTCCGATTCTGTGTCTCCCTCTCTCTCTCTGCCCCTCCCCCATTCATGCTCTGTCTCTCTCTGTCTCAAAAATAAATAAACGTTAAAAAAAAATTGTTCAAATATGAAATTAAGCATTTGAAAGTTATTGATTTTTTTCCTCTTAAAATTTTTTTTTTTTTTTAAAGCAAAGTCCTTTGCCTGTCGTGTTGGTCTTTAAAACTAAAGAGCACCATTTGTGTGCACCTGGGTGGCTCAGTCGGTTGAGCATTCCAACTCTTGATTTTGGTGCAGGTCATGATCCCAGCGTCATGGGATTGAGCCCTCGTTGGACTCTGTGCTGAGCATGGAGCCTCCTTAAGGTTCTCTTTCTCCCTCTCTGCCCCTCTCCCATGCTTGCATGCTCTTTCTCTAAAAATAAATAAATAAATGAATGAATGAATGAATGAATGAATGAATAAATGAATAAATCTAAATAAAATCTTAAACTTTATTTGAAGCAAATAGGACAGAAGTGTTCATGCTTTATATTAATTTCGTGTAGGGAGGACCAGGGTTTTGAGGTGGAATGCATAGGAGTAATGAACACCGCTCTGCAACCAGACTATCCGGGTTCAAATCTGGGTCAGCCGTCTTTTAGCTATGTGACCTTGTTCAGATTATTTAACCTCCCTGTGCTTTAACTTCATCATCTGTAGAATGAGTATTATTATAAGTATCCACATCATAGGGTAGTTGTGAGGACAAAATGTGCGCAAGCATTTGTAAAGCACATAGAACAATATTTTTTTTTAAATTTTTTTTAACGTTTTTATTTATTTTTGAGACAGAGAGACAGAGCATGAGCAGGGGAGGGGCAGAGAGAGAGGGAGACACAGAATCCGAAGCAGGCTCCGGGCTCTGAGCTGTCAGCACAGAGCCCGACGCGGGGCTCGAACTCACAGACCGTGAGATCATGACCTGAGCCGAAGTCGGACGCTCAACCGACTGAGCCACCCAGGCGCCCCAACAATATTTGTCACATAGTAAATGCTCAATAAATGTTAGCTATTATTACCTTATAAAATATTTTATAGAATGATATAACATGTTTTAGAAAGACTGTAGTTGTGAAACCAAAGGGAGGAATTTTTTAAAATTTAGGATACTTAAACTTATAAGTAAATTTGTTTAATTAAAGTTGAGAACAAGTAAACTCTGAATTTTTTTCTTTAGCAGTGGGACTTAATCACAGGTTCATTGTAATTGTCTAGATTCATTATTTCACAATGCTGTATATATCTTGGTGTGGCTATTTAGAAGGAAAAAAAAGCTCATGGATCTTGGGGTCATACTGACATGAGTTTAAATCCTGGTTCCTCTACATACTGATTTTGACTGTTAATTGTTAGTTTTTGAAATTTTCTAGTTCCTAAGAAAAGTGGCTTTACTTCCCCAAACCTCCAGTTTCCCTTTTATGGAATGAGAGTGGTGAATATACCCACCTCTCACAGAACTGTTGTGAGGATTAAACGAAGTCACACATGTTAGGCACGTGGACTGGTGCTCATAGAACTACTCAGTGAAAGTTCATTCCCTTCTTCCTTTAAACATATAACTCTGTAAGACTTCCTTTAATTTAATGCCATTCTCTTCCACTCCCCCAGATAGTTATGACCAGAGCGCATTACAGGCAGTTCAGCTGGAAGACGGCACCACAGCATACATCCACCACGCAGTGCAAGTCCCGCAGTCTGATACCATCTTGGCAATTCAGGCTGACGGCACAGTAGCAGGTCTGCACACCGGGGATGCCACGATTGACCCCGACACCATCAGTGCTTTGGAACAGTATGCAGCAAAGGTACAGCATTTTACAATGTCAAGAACATCCCAGATACGGCTTCTTTATTTTTCATTAAAATAAAATTAAAAAGCGTACTTTATCAAATAAGAAACTAGCAATTCAAAGTCAAAATCAGATAAGCCTCGAGGAGAAGATCAGCATTTATCTTAAAAGAAGTGAAGTGTAGAAAGAACTATTTGAATAAAGATAAAAGGAATGAAATAAGAATTTCTAGAAAATAAATGGTGAGAGATAACTCACAAAAAGATGCATATTCAAGGATGAGTGCCGCGAAAGAAAAAATAAGGTATAGATGGAACAGCTTATGAATTAAGAAACAGAAATTAGAGATTGGAAAACATGAAGGACAGTCTCAATTACATTTTACATTAGAAGGGCTGGGTTTTTTTTCCCTATATTGAACCATATATCTTTCATATGACTAAAAGGGTTCCCCCCCCACTTTTTATAGTAGAAAATTTCAAGCATACACAAAAATAAATGATAATGAATCCCTATGTACTTGTCACCCAACCTAAAGAAATACCAAAATGTAAAACTTTGTTAAGCTTTATTTTATTCCTACAGGTGTCCATTGATGGAAGTGAAAGTGTAGCAGGTACTGGAATAATTGGAGAGAATGAGCAAGAGAAGAAAATGCAGGTATGGAAAGCTACTTTTTTATATAAGAATCTCTTTCCCTTAGCATTTCCAGGCCCTTCTGTGGATGAAAGCAATAGTTAACTCATTGCCTCTCTAGGAAAATCTTTCCGGAGAAAGAGTGTATGTATTAGGCAGTAGCTTTCTTGAACTACCCCAGGTTTCAGGATTCATTATGTGTGGTTGCAGAGTGGCACTAAAGAAATAGAAATATCACAGAAATCCAAATGAAGTTTATGCTCTGGAATCCAAGGCAGTTTTGGAGACCAGATGGTCTTCTGACTGCCCCCACCCATGGTTGTTTGTGGATTCTTTTTCTAGGGCTCCACCTTTTTGGGGACTCACTCACCCTCACTGCTTTCTTCTTTGTGTCTTTTTGTTTCTTCCACTCCCAACTGATTCCCTGCATACCCTGTTTTTCAACTTCTGAAGAGAAGGTCCAGCCTAGCTAGTCATCATTGTTCCTACTGAGTAAAACTGTTTATGCTTTTTGTACCAGACTGCTTCCTGGGCCACGGGTTGGCTGACTTTGCTTTAGATGCTCACCCTGGGTCCAGTCATTGGTCATCTCTTATCCAGACAACAGCCCAGAGCAGCAGTGCCTCTAAAAGTTTTGTGGAAAGGTTTTTGTAGGAAGTACAAAGTAGTCACAGATGCTTCCTGGGACATCTACAAGTCAAAAATCCAAAACTTAGATTAATTAAAGCTTCTGTTTTGAATTTTGTGTTTGTGGGGGACATGTTTGGGTGGGTGTGTTGGAGCTTGTATATAATTAGTGTAGCACATTCTTGCTTTAATGCTGCTCCTTGAGAAAATATCAGCAGTTATCTCTAATATTTTGCTGATTCCTCCCCCATGGTAGTTGTTTGCATTCTTTGAGAGTTTTATCATACGTAACTCCTATTCTAAAATTATTGCTTCAGGGCGACAATTTTAACTTGAGCATTAGCATAACACTTAATAACATGGAGTGATACTTTTAGGGGTTATCAAGAAGATTTTACATTTATAATAATAGTAAATGATAAAATAACTGAAATCACTGGTAGAAATTTCATGCTTCTAAACATTGCTGAATAGCCAGTATTTCTGTTTATTCTCTGAGATGGTATCATGAAGCGGCAGTAGTATAAATACAGTTTGCAATTCACCAAGCTCATCAGCTTTGCAACTGTGTGATTCTTGGCAAATTTTTCAAGTGTTTGAATTCATAAAATGAGAACTATTTTTTGAACTGCAGGATGTCAAATCCACCTAAGACATACACTACTAAAATGCAAGCGTAGTGTAAATACATTCAAGAGATGTAGGTCAGTGCCTTAGAGTCTATCTCCTATTAGTGACTAACAATTAAGTTTTTAAATAATGGGACATTTTTAAGGAGAGACAGTTAGAGCTACACTTGTAGTAAACTAATATAGAATGGGTCTTGTAAAAAATGAGTGAATTTACCACTGGGTTGTGTAACATTATACCATTATCATAAAAGTCTATCTATTGCCAGCAGTAATTAATTTCTGTATCCAAAAACATAACTAGGAATTCAGTATTGCTAAAGCAAAATGTCATAAAAAGCCCTGTTACCGCAGACATATAACCGTTTGGTGTTGGTGGTAATAGACAAACAGAAGGAAGTTGACTAGGATTTTTTGCAACTGTAGCTTTTTCTCCTTTGCTCTTTGTACCTCTCCCTTACAGACTAGATGTAGGCGGTCCAATATGGTAACCACGTGTGGCTGTTGAGCGCTTGAAATATGGCCACTCAGAATTAAGATGTGCTGTGAGTGTAAAATACATATACAGCACTTGAAAACTTACTATGAAAAAAAAGAATATAAAATATCTCAATAATTTCTCATATTGATTACACATTGAAATGATAATATTTTAGACATACTGGGTTAAATAAAAGAATTGCTAAAATTAATTTCACCTTTTTCTTGTTACTTTTTAAAAATGTTTGTTTATTTATTTTGAGAGAGCAAGAGAGAGTGAGCAAGGGAGGCACAGAGAGGGAGAGAAAGAAAGTATCCCATGCAGGCTCTGCACTGCCAGCACAGAGCCTGATGCGGGGCTCAAACTCATGTACTGTGAGGTCGTGACCTGAGCCAAAATCAGGGGTCAGACACTTAGCCAACTGAGCCACCCAGGTGCCCCTCTTTTTATTTTTTAAATGTGGCTGCTAGAAAAAAAAATTTTATTTTAGTGTTTAATTTTGAGAGAGACAGAGCGTAGTGGGGAAGGGGCAGAGAGAGTGGGTGGGAGACACAGAATCCAAAGCAGGCTCTAGGTCCCGAGCTGTCAGTACAGAGCCAGACGTGGGGCTTGAACCCACAAACTATGAGATCATGACCCGAGCCAAAGCCAGAAGCTCAACCGGCTGGGCCACCCAGATGCCCCAAGAACATTTTTAATTATATATGTGGTTTGCACTTGTGATTCATAATTTCTTTTCATCATCTTAGTGCTGGACCAGAAATTCACGAATCCTTCATCCTTTATTTTTTTTAACGTTTATTTATTTTTTAGAGAGTGTGCACAAGCAAGAGGAGAGGCAGAGAAAGGGGGGTAGAGGATCTGAAGTGGGCTCCATGCTGACAGCAGTGAGTCCAATGTGGGGCTTGAACTCATGAACCTTGAAATCATGACTTGAGCTGAAGTCAGACACTCAACGGACTGAGCCACCCAAGTGCCCCAAACCTCCCTCCTTTGATATAGTTTAGTATCATATTTGAGGTTGAGAGCCCAGTACATAGTATTAAAGGGTCAAAATATCCCAAAAGAACCCCTGCAAATAAACAGCACCTGTAACTTCTTGGCTTATCTCTTGGTACTCCTACTTGTGCTAGAATGCTTAAGAACTATAACTCTGTGCCTGGCTGAACTTTAAAATAAATAATGAACAATAAAAAGTCTGTAGCTAAAGCAGATTTTTTGTAAATAGTCTTGTTTCAAAGCTCTAGACTTTTTTCATTTTGATGCTTATAGTTGAGAACTTTTTCTTCCATCTGTAATATAAACATACTAGTTGTGCTGCTGAGCTGATCTCTTACATGAAACCAAATTTCTTGTCATAAGACAAGAAAGACCTAGAGTTTGAGGTGCTGGGTGGCTCAGTCAGTTATACATCTGACTCTTGATTTCAGCTCAGGTCATGATCTCATGGTTCACGGGATTGAGCCCCAGGTTGGGGCCGTCAGCAGAGAGCTCACTCGAGATTCTCTGTCTCTGCCCCTTTCCTGATCAGGCTCTCTCTCAAAATAAATAAACTTAAAAAAAAAAAAAAAAAGACCTAGAGTATGTAAAGCAGCTGTGCTCATATGGAGGTAGTTTTGCCGCCCCCACCAGGAGACATTTGGCAATGTCTGGAGACAATTTGGGTTGTCACAATTGGGGGAGTTTTTTTTTTTTTTTTTAATTTTTTTTTTTTAACGTTTATTTATTTTTGAGACAGAGACAGAGCATGAACAGGGGAGGGTCAGAGAGAGAGGGAGACACAGAATGTGAAGCAGGCTCCAGGCTCTGAGCTGTCAGCACAGAGCCCGATGCGGGGCTCAAACTCATGGACCATGAGATCATGACCTGAGCCGAAGTCGGACGCTTAACCGACCAAGCCACCCAGGCGCCCCCACAGTTGGGGGAGTATTACTGGCATCTAGTGGGTATATGTCCTGCAAGACATAAAGACAGCCCCCCCAGAAAGAATTACCCTGTTCAAAATATCAGTGGTGCCCAATTTGAAAACCTTGATCCAAAGTACTCTACTTAAGAATGCCAATGTGTTCATTTGTGAGAACTGTAAGGCTGATGGGGTTAAAGTAGCACACATGTATCATAAAAAATCCAAGTAGAGTTTCTGTTTTGCCACGTAGTAGGTGTGTGACTGAGCAAATTACATGACTTCTCTAGATCTGAGGTTTTTGGGGTTTTTTTTGATCTGAGATTTCTTATCCGCTAAATGAAAATAACAATAATCTTGCCTTACCCATCTTATGAGATTATGAAAAACAAATAAGATTTTCATTTGATTAAGATTCTAGCTAATATATGAGAACATAATTTGTCAGCGTTATATAGCATTGTTGATGCTTTATGTATTAGAATACTAAGACTTTTTTCATGAGTGCCATTAGTTTTGACTTCATTTGAAACTAATTTTATTTATATTGGAGATCAAAGTTCTTTGGCTTGGTACTTTTAATCAGAGCTCTAATAGTTGGAAAACACAGAAAGCCAGTCAAGCCAGTTTAGGAAAAAAGAGATATATTATGAGGATACAGCAGAGCTTATAAGAAGCAGAGAACAGGAACTGCTGAACAACTATGGGGCTTCACAGGAACCAGAATTGCAAAGAAGTCAGGACTGGAGGTTAATCCCACTCCTTTCTCTTCCTCCTCGCCTCCTCCGTGGCATCTCTGCTCCCTTCTTTTCTCTGCAGACAGGCTTCCTTTTTGTATCATTGAGTTTACATGTAGCTCATCACAGCCTTGTTGTCTCAGGCTTCCCACCCAAAGCCAACTCAAGATTTTCCTTTATTTCCTAGGTCATGTTCCAGGGAGGGAAAATTTGTGGGTTTGACTTATCAAAATTAGCTTCACTTTATAAGCTAGGCCACATAGGGCGTAGACCACTGGCCAGCCTTACATACACCATCTTTTCTGGTTATCAGGGTCTATGGGTGGGGTGGCAGATTCTCCCAGAAAGTAGGCTGGAGAATTACCCCCAAACCTGCCTGTGGATATAGGCAGTTTGAATGTGGATCATATTTCATATGTATTTTCTATACTTTTATCTAACTATGTGATCTTGAGGAAATGAACCTTGCTTTTCTGAGCCTCTTCTTTTCATCTCTAAAAGAAAGGTATTTAATCAGTAGTTATTAATCAGGGACAAACATGAGATTGAGCTACAGAACTTTTAAAAAATAACTCATGACTGGGACGCCTGGGTGGCTCAGTCAGTTGAGCATCCAACTTCAGCTCAGGTCATGGTCTTGTGGTTCGTGGGTTCAAGCCCCACATTAGGCTCTGTGCTAATGGCTCAGAGCCTGGAGCCTGCTTCGGATTCTGTGTCTCCCTCTCTCTCTGCCCCTCCTGAACTCACGCTCTGTCTCTGTCTCTCTCTCAAAAATAAATAAACATTAAAAAAAATTTTTTTTAATAATAAAATAATAACTCATGGCTGAGATCAGTTTCCAGAGATTTGATCAGTAGGTCTGAGATAGAACCCAGGAATTTTTTTTTTAATAATATTTTTAGAGGTTTGTTTTTTTTTTTTAATTCAGAAAAATACAAAGAAAAAACCCAAAATGACCAATGAACTTACTGTATAGATAGCTGCTATATACTTGGTTTTTTAAAAAAAGGTAATCATGTTTACTTTTAGAAAATCCATTTGTGAATTGTCTTCAGTTTATTTCATCAGCGTTCTATAGTTTTCAGAGTATAGGTCTTTTACCTCCTTGGTTAGGTTTATTCCAGTATTTTATTCTTTTTGGTGCAATTCTAAATGTACCTGTTTTCTTAATTTCTCTTTGTGCTTCTTTGTTATTAATGTATATAGAAACACAACCAATCTGCATAATTTTGTATCCTGCTACTTTACTGAATTCACTTATTCTAATAGTTTATTGTGGAATCTTTAGGGTTTTCTGTGTATGGTATCATGTCATCTGCAAAAAGTGAAAGTTTAACTTCTTTCTAATATGGATGCCTTTTATTTCTTTGCTTGTCTGATACCATACACAAAAGTAAACTCAGAGTGGATTAAAGACTTAAATGTGAGGCCTGAAACCATAAAATTCCTAGAAGAGAACATAGGCAGTGATTTCCTTGACTTTGGCCACAGCAACATTTTTTGTAGACGTGTCTCCTAAGGCCAGGGAAACAAAATCAATAATAAACTGTTGGGACTACATTAAAATGAAAAGCTTGTGCACAGCAAAGGAAGCCATCAATAAAACAAAAAAGCAACTTACTGAATGGGAGAAGATATATGCAAATGATATATCCAATCAAGGGTTAATATCCAAAATATATAAAAAACTTACACAACTCAACACCAGAAAAACAAATAATCTGATTAAAAATGGTCAGAGGGAGGCGCCTGGGTGGCTCAGTCGGTTAAGCGTCCGGCTTCGGCTCAGGTCATGATCTCGCTGTCTGTGGGTTTGAGCCCCGCGTCAGGCTCTGTGCTGACAGCTCAGAGCCTGGAGCCTATTTCAGATTCTATGTCTCCCTCTTCCTCTGACCCTCCCCTGTTCATGCTCTTTATCTCTCTGTCTCAAAAATAAATAAATGTTAAAAAAAAATTTTTTTTTAAATGGTCAGAGGACTTGAAAACACTAATTTGAAAACATATGTGCACCCCTGTGTTTATTACAGCATTATTTACAGTAGCCAAGATATGGAAGCAGCCCAAGTGTCCATTGATAGATGAATAAAGAAATTGTGAGATATATAAAATGGAATATTTTGCAGCCATAAAATAATGAATTCTTGCCATTTGTGACCATATGGATGGACCTAGAGGGGATCATGCCAAGTGGAATAAGTCAGAGAAAGACAAATACCATATGGTTTCACTTATATGTGGAATCTAAAAAACAAAGCAAATAAATTAACAAACCAAAAGGAGAATCAGACTTATAAATGCAGAGAACAAACAGATGGTTGCCAGAGGAGAAAGGTGTGTGGAGGGATGGGCAAAATGGGTGGAAGAGAGGGGAGATACAGGCTTCTAGTTATGGAAATGAATACATTGAGGGAATAAAAGGCATAGCACGGGGAATATAGTCAGTGGTATTATCATAGTGTTACATGGTGACAGATGGTAGCTACACTGTGGTAAGCATGGCATAACATATAGAGATGTTCAGTCACTGATGTACACCTAAAACTAATGTAGCATTGTGTGTCAACTATACCCAAGTAAAAAAATATTACATTAAAAAAACGAGTCAAATTGTATGTACACTTGAAAAAAAAATCCAAATGGTGTAGAGGTAAAAATAAAGAGTGAAGGGACCACTACCCAATAGTAATCATTGGTAGAAATCTCTGGAGGTGTTTTGTTTGTGTTTTAAATCTTCCTGGCAATTCTGATGTGTCTCATGGTTCCCTAAAGATCCCTCTGTTGCCATACTTTTTTGATTAATTCCTTTCTTGAAAGAGAACATACTTTAAAAAATTCTTCAAGTTGCTTTCATTTTATCCTTCCTCAAGAGTATAAATTATTTACATCCTAAGAGAGAAATTTACCCACATCAAATAACAAAAGTTCTGTCTGCTGTGTGCATCAGGACTTTATAATAAATGGAATTTTAACTCCTGAACTAGGCAGTAAAATGACCAGTTATTCTCAAACCTGCCAGGTCTCTCCCTCTCTGACTACAGAGCTCTGCCAGTTCGTTACCGCTGGGTTACTGCATCCTGAACACTGGGGGGTTAGTAGAGTGAACTCTAGAGCTAATCTGCTTCAAGTCCTATTTCCCAGCCTTGGACCTTGGGCAAGTTACATTACTTAACTACCCTGAGCCTCATTTTTCTTACTTGTAAATCACAGGAAATATTTAATTCATTGGATAGTCTTGGAGGACCAGTAAGACAGCTCATGCAAAACACCCACCACAGCGCATCACATAAAGCACCTCCTCAATAAATGGTAGTTAACCTCTTGTATTATCGAAGTCACTTTGGAATTCAGTCTCAGATCCAACCCTTTATTTACCAGTGGGATTTGCACCTTCTCAGAACTCTAGGATGCTAAAGCTAGAAGGGACTTAGCACTGTCTTCTTGTACAGCAGTTTTCAAGCTCTGATTTTTGCGGGGGTGGGATCCTAGGGTTTCTTTGAGGTCCCTCAGGGACTAGCAGAGCTACCCATGCCTGCCTGGGCCAGCAGAAGCAGGAATGTCTTTATCTGTTTTGCACAGTAGACTGCTGTGTAAGATTTCATCTGGTAAAGGAATTTTTAAAATGTTTAGAAAAGAAAAAAAAAATCACTGATTTAGTACAATGTGTTCTCTATACAGACAGGCAAACAAGCCATACATGACTTGCTCCAGGTCATGCAGTGAATTTATGGCAGAGCTAAGGTTATCTCTTAATTCTCAGAACGTACATTAAGCAAGATAGTAATAAAGTCATTTTCTGTAGATGGTTTTAGAAGATGGTTAGTATTTCACTGGTGTTAGCTTCTCTGTTGCCTTTGAGAAATTTCCCTCATGGTAATATATCAGGTTTTTTTTTTCACAAAGACTATATACATCCTTTACTGAAATAACCAATACAGCCCTGAAATACCTGTTATAGCATTAGCCTATTAATTTAGCTTTTGAAATTTGGATTCTGTCCGTCTTCACCGTTAAAATAGCTGCAGAATCATCTATTGCTTTGAATTCCATGGTCATTGTCCTAGGCTGGTTTTCATCACTTTTTCCTTCCATATTCATGATCATACAAGCTTCTTTTACTCTCCTTGCCTCTTTCGTCTTTCACTGTTTCACACCATTACCAGAGTTCTCTTTCTAAAACACAGAGCTGATCTTGGTCAATCCTTTACTTTAAAAATGT
Organism: Lynx canadensis; assembly: GCF_007474595.2. Lineage (NCBI taxonomy): Eukaryota > Metazoa > Chordata > Mammalia > Carnivora > Felidae > Lynx > Lynx canadensis. The sequence goes on from NC_044312.2 coordinate 66,255,740, forward strand.
TAATGCCTGGGGCCCCTGGCTGGCTCAGTCAGAGAAATGCGTCGCTCCTGATCTCTGGGTCATGGGTTGTGGGTTTAGGCCCTGCACTGGGTGTGAGAGTACTTAAATAAGTAAACTTAAAGAAAACTTTTTGTTTTTCATTTTTTTTAACTTGTTTTATTTTTTATTTTTTTAAATTTATATCCAAATTAGTTAGCATATAGTGCAACAATGATTTCAGGAGTACATTCCTTAATGCTCCTTACCCATTTAGCCCATCCCCCCTCCCACAACCCCTCCTGTAACCCTCAGTTTGTTCTCCATATTTATGAGTCTCTTCTGTTTTTCCTCCTCCCTGTTTTTATATTATTTTTGTTTCCCTTCCCTTATGTTCATCTGTTTTGTCTCTTAAAGTCCTCATATGAGTGAAGTCATATGATTTTTGTCTTTCTCTGACTGCCTAATTTCACTTAGCATAATACCCTCCAGTTCCATGCACGTAGTTGCAAATGGCAAGGTTTCATTCTTTTTGATTGCCAAGGAGTACTCATATATACCACATCTTCTTTATCCATTCATCCATCGATGGACATTTGGGCTCTTTCCATACTTTGGCTATTGTTGATAGTTCTGCTATAAACATGGGGGTGCATGTGCCCCTTCGAAACAGTACACCTGTATCCCTTGGATAAATGCCTAGTAGTGCAATTGCTGGGTTGTATGGTAGTTCTATTTTTAGTTTTTTGAGGAACCTCCATACTGTTTTCCAGAATGGCTGCACCAGCTTGCATTCCCATTAAAGAAAACTCTTAATGCCTGCCTTTGCTTTCATTGTCGAGGTTTACTTTTCATAATGGCATCTAAAGCTCTTCCCAAATGTGGTCCTAATTTTCCCTTTTTCTTATTATTCATTCTGTCATATAGACATGACAGTCTCATAGTAAGTTTCCACTTCCTCCAGGCACCCTTCCATACTTTTGGTCATACTCTCCCTTCTGCCTGGACTGCTCACCTCCACCCCTCGTTTTCACTTCGAGACAGCTCGCACTAACCTACAGCTCTGTCACCCCAGGGCCTGCAGAGTAGAAAATCAGTCTTCCATTTTTATGGTATCTTAATTTCTAAAATAGGTGGCTGTCTTTAAAAAGCTTCTAAAATCAGTACAATTGTTTGAAGTCTCGTGGTGTTGAGTCCCAGAAAAATGATCTCCTACTGAATAAAGGTTACGGAGTAGGATCATATGGATTGTAATGTCTCCCGCAGGGGACCCCAATGTCATAAGCCTCTCTTTTTCATTGCTTTGAAATGCTTTTGAAATTGAAAGTGCTCTTTACATTGTTTTTAGGACACATGTCCTAAATAATATATAATCTATCTATCTATCTATCTATCTATCTATAGATCTATCTATTTATAGATAGATCTATAGATAGATAGATAGATCCCTTGAGCACATCATGGAATACCTGCATACAATGGAGATGCTACTTGGGTTGATTTTTCTAGAATGGGAATAGATCTGTGAGCTCTAGCTATGCCCCCTTGTGGATCTCCTTTTGATTTCTTCCACAGCCACTGACTTCAGTCACAGAACAGAATTAACCTAGCTGGCTCAACATGATAGAATCTTTGTAAAATGATGATCTGAGTCTGGAAACGCACATTGCAGTTTTATCTTTTTTATTCTGAAAATAATAATTTCATCTATTTTATTTCCGTGTAAATAATTTCAGTCGTACTTTTTGTTTCATCTAGATTGTCTTACAAGGACATGCAACAAGAGTAACTGCTAAGTCTCAGCAGAGTGGAGAGAAGGCATTTCGATGTGAATATGATGGATGTGGGAAATTATATACAACGGCTCATCATCTTAAGGTATATATAAAGGAAATGCTGTATTTAGTTATGACAGTACCTAGGACATTAAATGCCAACATGATATAGTTGTAGTATTCAAATGCCATTGTTTTCCCTCACTTACCAAGATATAGACACACACTCATGCTCTTACACAGATCACGTGAAGCCATATGCAGATTTCAGAAACTCTCAACTCTGAGCGCTTGGATTATGTGTTCTTCATCTCTGTCTCCCTAATGTCCAAAATACTACCAGGCACATGGTAGATACTCTATATATTTGAATATATTTTTGTCAAATGGGAAATTTATATAATTTTATGAGAGATGTATGTGTAATCATTCTGTTAACAGTGATTTGCTGAAATCTAGCAGAAGTTGGTGTTAATGTGTTTCATGTTTCAAATATATAGGCCAGGTATTTTGCTTGCAGCTAAACACAACATACCACAACTCCATAGCTAACATTTATTGAAGAACTTAGTGTGTCAGGAAGCAGAAGTCTTGCTTTTAGCAAGGCTAAAAACGTTTAGCATATTTGGAGTCGCAGCCCTAGAGCCCATCTCCATTACTTATTGCTGTGTCACCATGACATGTTACTTAGCATCTTAGTACCTTTTTCCTTATGGTAAAAGTACCTTCCTCACACAGTGCTTGTGAGAAATAAATTAGTAGATACTGTATACGTACCAGTACTGAAAAGAATGACCTGGTACATGGTAAAGATTCAGTAGATGTTGGCCATTGTCATGATCATTCGTCACAGCAGCCCTCTACACTAGATATAGTTATGTCTCGGCTTTACAGAAAGGACTTTGAGGCTTAGAGAAGGCAAACACCTCTTGGTGACGCCTTGCCTCCTGGCAAGGCCCCTGTAGCAGCAGCCGCCACACTCTTAACCTTACATTGCGTGGCCTCTGTCTGTGCTCTGATCCTAGCTCTCACTATGTATATGTTCCATACAGACACCTTTGACCACTGTAGGAAAACTCAGACCTCTAATGCTCCTGTTCCTTATTTAAAATGAGTACTTCTTGGGGTGCCTGAGTGGCTCAGTTGGTTACATGTCCGACTTCAGCTCAGGTCATGATCTCATGGTTCGTGGGTTCGGGTCCCATGTTGGACTTTGTGCTGACAGCTCAGAGCCTGGAGCCTGCTTTGGATTCTGTGTCTCTCTCTGTCTCTGCCCCTCCCCGGCTCATGCTCGCTTGCTCGCGCTCTCTCTCTCTCTCTCTCTCTCTCTCAAAAATAAACATTAAAAAAAAATTACAATGCATCCTTCATAACATTAAGTGTTTAGCATATTGAGAACTGTTGGGCTACAGTTTTTGAGCAAGGTTGTCTTTTGTTTCTCCAAAAAAAACTCATACAAACAACAAAATACAGTTCACCCTTGAACAATACAGTTTTGAACTGTGCATATCCACTTATATGTGAATTTTTTTAATAAATACAGTACAACACTGTAAATGTATTTTCTTTTATTATCTTAACGTTTTCTGTAGTTTACTATATTGTAAGAATATAACATACGAAATAATGTGTTAATTGACTTTCTGTTATCAGCTTCTGCCCATTAGTAGGCTGTTGGTAGTTAAGTTTTTTTGGGGGGGGTCAAGAGTTCTATGCTGGTTTTTGACTGCACAGGAGGTCGGCGGTGGGGGGTGGTCAGCATCCCTAACCCCTGCATGTTCAAAGGTCAGCTGTAATTCAACAGAGAGAAAAAAAAAACCAGGTCTATGTTGAGACCATCTACCTGAGGAATTGCCTAAAGGAAGTAGAATCATGCCTGTATTTTCATGACAGGTCCATGAGAGGTCACACACAGGAGACCGGCCTTATCAGTGTGAGCACCTAGGCTGTGGGAAAGCATTTGCAACAGGTAAAAACATGAATTTTCTTTGTTTCCTAGTCTTTCTTAGGGGGCAAGCAGAAACAGGCCAGCTGTAGGAACTGACCCCTTGCCTTTGTCTGAATCTGTGGATGCACAGTGACCAGTTTTTCAGTTTCTCCCTTAACTTCCTCTTCTCCTGCTTGTTCTATTCTCTCTCTCTGTTCTCACTTTTCTCCTCAGGCCTATTTCTGCCTACTGCGTTTGGTGTTTCACTCCACACTCAGCTTTCTTTTAGCAAAAAAGTAAAAGCTGAGCATTAGAAGCTGACACAGACTTTAACGTTAGGATATACCTGAGGGAACCATTGGCAACTAGAACTTAGCAGGGGTTGGGGCCTGGCCTCCTGACTTCTACCTTAGTCCTCATTTAATGTCTTGATTCCATTTCAAGCTTTTGGGGTATGAGTTATGAACATCTAATAAGATTGGAGCCGTTTAAAAAAAGAAACGTATAGAACCTCTTCTAGACAGAGATGAAAGTATTGCATTTCCAGCAGGACAGTCCTTAGCTGTTACACTCTTACACGTTGTTAATGGTTGTTCTGTTGTGTTTGCCTAGTATTATATCCTTGGTGTTTACTATATTTTTCAATAGTTTAATCTCAGTGGGCATGCTTAGAGGGGTCTCATATAATTAAATTTCTTTACATTTTTCTTAAAGGTTATGGATTAAAAAGTCATGTCAGAACTCATACAGGAGAAAAGCCATATCGGTGTTCAGAAGATAATTGTACTAAGTCTTTCAAAACTTCAGGAGATCTACAGAAACATATAAGAACTCATACAGGTACTGGTATAAACAGATAACTGTATGTAGGCCAGGACTTTTTTTTTTTTTTTTTTTTTCAGGTCAGGAATTAATCTGCAGGGAGGGGACTTGGGGAAGGAGTCTCTGGACATTTCAGAGTTAGCTTCAAGGACTTCTCTTAAACTCCAGAAATTCTTTCCAGGAAGAGGGCTCATAATTTTTTTTAGAATCTCAAAGGGGTCCATATCCCAAAAAAAGGTGAACAATGGTCATAGACAACCAGCCCATTCAATTTGCAGGTATTATCTGAGCAGCAGGCTTATTTACCTAGGATTGCATGTCTGTGTACTAGCCCAACTGAGACCAGAACCTAAGGCACCCAGTTCCTTCTCAATTCAGCGTTGTTTCTCCTATATTAAGCTATTGCTTAAGAAAATGAACTCCTTGGCACAAAATGAACTCAGTGGCACATAGACACTGTGGCAGTGGCACATAGACCACTGGAATAGAATAGAAACCCCAGAACTAGACCCACAAACGTATGGCCAACTCATCTTTGACAAAGCAGGAAAGAACATCCAATGGAAAAAAGACAGCCTCTTTAACAAATGGTGCTGGGAGAACTGGACAGCAACATGCAGAAGGTTGAAACTAGACCACTTTCTCACACCATTCACAAAAATAAACTCAAAATGGATAAAGGACCTGAATGTGAGACAGGAAACCATCAAAACCTTAGAAGAGAAAGCAGGAAAAGACCTCTCTGACCTCAGCCGTAGCAATCTCTTACTCGACACATCCCCAAAGGCAAGGGAATTAAAAGCAAAAGTGAATTACTGGGACCTTATGAAGATAAAAAGCTTCTGCACAGCAAAGGAAACAACCAACAAAACTAAAAGGCAACCAACGGAATGGGAAAAGATATTTGCAAATGACATATCAGACAAAGGGCTAGTATCCAAAATCTATAAAGAGCTCACCAAACTCCACACCCGAAAAACAAATAACCCAGTGAAGAAATGGGCAGAAAACATGAATAGACACTTCTCTAAAGAAGACATCCGGATGGCCAACAGGCACATGAAAAGATGTTCAGCGTCGCTCCTTATCAGGGAAATACAAATCAAAACCACACTCAGGTATCACCTCACGCCAGTCAGAGTGGCCAAAATGAACAAATCAGGAGACTATAGATGCTGGAGAGGATGTGGAGAAACGGGAACCCTCTTGCACTGTTGGTGGGAATGCAAATTGGTGCAGCCGCTCTGGAAAGCAGTGTGGAGGTTCCTCAGAAAATTAAAAATAGAACAATTCTATGACCCAGAAATAGCACTGCTAGGAATTTACCCAAGGGATACAGGAGTACTGATGCATAGGGGCACTTGTACCCCAATGTTCATAGCAGCACTCTCAACAATAGCCAAATTATGGAAAGAGCCTAAATGTCCCTCAACTGATGAATGGATAAAGAAATTGTGGTTTATATACACAATGGAATACTACGTGGCAATGAGAAAAAATGAAATATGGCCTTTTGTAGCAACGTGGATGGAACTGGAGAGTGTGATGCTAAGTGAAATAAGCCATACAGAGAAAGACAGATACCATATGGTTTCACTCTTATGTGGATCCTGAGAAACTTAACGGGAACCCATGGGGGAGGGGAAGAAAAAAAAAGAGGGTAGAGAGGGAGGGAGCCAAAGCATAATAGACTCTTAAAAACTGAGAACAAACTGAGGGTTGATGGGGGGTGGGAGGGAGGAGAGGGTGGGTGATGGGTATTGAGGAGGGCACCTTTTGGGATGAGCACTGGGTGTTGTATGGAAACCCATTTGACAATAAATTTCATATATTATAAAAAAAAAAGAAAGAAAAAAAAGAAAATGAACTCCTAACAGCCCCACAGAAAGAAAGGCTTGTTACTTCCTTGTGATCATATCTCATTTCCTTTAAACTTCCTTCTCTCCTTTTCCTAAAGGGTACTTTGTTTATATCTCCCCTTCCCTCCCTTTCTTGTACTTGATTATTTGTAGAATTGGAAAACCAATGATAAAGGTAATTATTTGCTTTGGATGAGAGCTGGAAAGATTTCAGAAACTGTTGATAAGAGGTACTGTTACAAGCTATTGATTAAGCATATTATATATAGCTTAATAATTTAGTTTGAAATTTTACTACAGATGGTTTAAACATAGTGTGATAACTTTGTCCCCAGGTACTACTAAGTATTCTGAAATAGTTTAGCAAATTTCCATGGAGGATTTGTCCATTCATTAAAGTTTAACTTTTAGCTCAAATTTGATCCCAGATAGGCTTTGCTTTTTAATGTTCAGGGGGCACCCGGATGGCTCAGTCAGTTAAGCATCCAACTCTTGATTTCAGCTCAAGTCATGATCTCACAGTTTGTGAGTTCGAACCTCACATCAGGCTCTGTGATGACAGTGTGGAGACTGCTTGGGATTCATATTCTCTCTCTCTCTCTCTGCTCTTTCCCTGCTCACAGGCTTGCTTGTGCTCTCTCTCTCTCAAAATAAATAAATAAACTTAAAAAAAATACATGACTATACAGTGTTTACAAACAAAGCTGTAGGTCTCTGCTTCTATTTCATTCATGTACTTATTTTTATCCATTGTATCAGAAGCATGTTTTTCCAAATTCCTGCAAATTCTATTTGGATTTACTGTATAATGCCAACTTGTTATGTAAAAGTTATATAAAACCATAATCTAGTTCTATTAATATTTGGTCAAAACATTGAAATTGTGATTCCTTTGATAGTATGCATTTAGCAAACTACATATTTGTGTATCAGTTTTTAAATTGTAAGTATTTTCGTTGGTAAAAAGTTGGGTTGTGTAAGAGGGCTTTAGGGATGACTTTTACAAACAAGTGATTTCAGTGCAAAAATAAAGCAAGGTCCTATAGAGTCAGAGGAGTAGTGTAGTAGTGTATATATCACCATGGGAATTGTTAGAACTCTTGATTCCTTATCATCCCAACATGGCAGAGCCGGGAAAAGGTTAAGGTTGTCTAGATCCAGACAGGAGAAGGGACTTACCCAAGACAAAGTACTTTCTTTAAGTTAACATATTGAAAGAAAACTTTCTCTAAAGAAAGGATCAGAGATTCCTGCTCCTTTTTAAATGATTTCAGATTTGAGGGCAGAAATCTTTTGGAGTGTTTTTTTTACCGGCAGGAAAATCTTAATTTTACTTGACCAAAAGAAAAATAACACACTTTTATATGTGCGGGTAAATATCTATATCTATTTATCTATCTATACACAGAGATTTTTATATATCACAAGAGTTGTTTGCTTAATTCAAACTCATTCTAAAAAAGCATCAAAAACAAAGGCTATTATTTCATGCTTGACAATTTAGAGGCCCTTTGGGTTCTAAGGTTGTATAAAGCAGGTATGAAGAAAAGAAATATAATTGGCAGGTTAGACTTTTTCATAAGCTTAGTTTATGAGAATAGTAATAGTAATATATTCAGCAAGTATATGTGATGCATATTATGTGCTAGACACTGGATTTTTAAAAAACATAAATTTTTCTTTGAAGTATTACATAATAAATAAAATAGATAAGCTTTTGGAGATTCTGGTGTTTTTCTAACATAATTCTTATTCCTAACTTTTTTTTTCTTTAAATTTTTTTTATGTTTATTTGTTTTTGACACGGAGAGAAACAGAGCATGAATGGGGGGAGGGGAAGAGAGAGGGGGAGACACAGAATCTGAAGGAGGATCCAGGCTCTGAGCTGTCAGCACAGAGCCCGAGACAGGGCTCGAACCCACAAACTGTGAGATCATGACCTGAGCCGAGTCGGACACTTAACCAACTGAGCCACCCAGGCACCCCTAACTCTGTTTTTCTTTTGTATTTCTTTATGATATTTCTTTCTCTGCTTTTCTCAGCTCATTTTTAATATGCCCATCTGGATGATTCCTTCTTGGAAAGTTGTACAATGATAAGTTTTGAATAATATTCAGATTCTCCTATATAAATTTAAGCTGGGAGTAGAAGACGCTATTCATAGGGGAAAAAAACCTGAAAGGGAAGTGCAGAAGGACTCTATGAGTATGATCCTAGGCAGAATTGAAGGATAAGACATTTCAATTTTCTATGTATTTTTGCACTATTTAATTTATTCCTTTTTGTATTTTCAGGAGAAAGGCCCTTTAAATGTCCCTTTGAAGGCTGCGGTCGGTCTTTTACAACATCAAATATCAGAAAAGTGCATATTAGGACACACACAGGAGAAAGACCTTATTATTGCACAGAACCAGGATGTGGGAGGGCATTTGCCAGTGCAACCAATTATAAAAATCATGTGAGGATACACACAGGTAACAGTTTCTGATTTCTTTGCCTTCCATCTTTCTTCCATAAACCCATTTCCAAGTAATTCCTTCCTTCTCTCCTTCCTACCACTTGGCATGGTGGGGAGGGATTAAGCAGCTTAAAAAAACTTCACATTAGCATGTATACATTCATTTAGTCAGCAGACTGAACATCTGTTGTGTGTTCCCCTGCCAGGCATCAGAGGTACAGAGACAGATAAGACATAGTCCAGAGCAGTAGAACTGGGGAGAGATGGCAGATATTTAATTGCTACAGAGTGCAGTTTCTCCCATTGCGTGGACAAGATGTTATGGGAGTAGAGAGGGGGAGCAGCCATCTCTGTGGGAATGGAGAAGTATTCAAGGAAGGCTTTCCCAGGGGAAATTGACTTTTAGACTGAGTCCATCACCATGTTTCCTACATTATTAAAGTGTTCTCTAAGAAAACGGAAAAGACTGTGAAAACCCAGAGGCCTGGAAAAGAAAACCATAGATTAGAAGAAAAATGATATTTTGCTACTATAATTTGTATTCCTTTTAGGTCTTTAAGAGATTTGATTTTTACGTGTTTGTGTTGTAGAAGGAAAACAGAATTCCTGTCTGATACTTACTGTATCATTGTGTGTTACACACAGACATATACCCACTACTGAGTTCATTGACTGTTAAATAATTAGATAATTGGGGTTTTTTTAAGTTTATTTTTTTATTTTTGAGAGAGAGAGAGAGAGCATGAGTGAGGGAGAGCCAGAGAGAGACAGAGAGAATCCCAAACAAGCTACGCACTGTCAGCAAAGAGCCTGACAAAGGGCCCGAACCCACAAACCGTGAGATCATGACCTGAGCCAAAATCAAGTCACTTAACCAACTGAGCCACCCAGGCACCCCCTAGATAATTGGTATTTTATCTATATTATCTTAATATTATGTAAACATTCCTAGTGGATTATAACACAGGTGCTTAAGGGCCTTTTTATGATATTTGGGGAAATTGGCTGGGATTTTTAGATGGGCTGAGAAAACATTATTTTACCCATTTAAAGCAAATGGAATATAGACTCATTACCTGAAAGTTTGCTGTTCACCTGTTTAATGGGCAAATTAGATTCCAATAAGAGGGATGCTCACATTAAGTTTAGCTATACTGATCTTTGGAACATTTAAGAAGAGCAGTGCTTTTATTTTTAATTAATTTTTTTTAATGTTTATTTTTGAGAGAGAGAGAGTGCATGCATACAAGAGCAGAGGAAGGGCAGAGAGTGAGGGGGACAGAGAATCTGAAACAGGCTCCATACTGACAGCAGAGAGCCCAGTGTGGGGCTTGAACTCATGAACTGTGCCAAAGTCTAATGCTTAACTGACTGGCTCCCCAAGCAGTGTTCTTAAATGTGGCTGCATGTTGAATTCACTTTTTAAAAATAGAATTCTCCATATTCTATCTTCACAGTTCTGACATAATTTTACTGGGATGAGGCCCAGGCATCAGTTTATATTTTTAAAAACCCAGGTCTTTCATATGTGTACATGATTGAGAATTGTTGAAGTAGAGAGGTGCAGTAGGCAGTTAGAAATGTTGGTCTGACCCAAGAGGTAGAAAAGATTGACTAGTGATCATCAGGTAGATGATATAGTAAATGCCCGCGTTATGCAGTAAGTGGAGTACAAAGATTCAGCCATGTAAATAAAATTCAATCCACTCTTGCAAGGTTGGCTAGATAACCCAGTTGAGGCTATGCAGATAACCAGTAGGGAGCTCCAAAGTGCAATTCAAATCCATTTACATCTTGACTGTGGTTTGGTGCCACCTAGTGGCGGTTTCTGCTCCAGCCTAAATATCAATGGGACTGGTTTTCTGTTGGAATTGCCTGCCCTTTCTGTGCCTGGGCTTGCCCTCAACACATGTCTCCCATGATCATCTACCAAGATAAGAACTTTACCTTGCCCTAGTTTGAGACTATAGACTGGGCAGAGGACAGGAAGCAATTTCCCATTACTTTATATTCAAGACTTATGTTACAGATTATATTAGTGTGAGATTTTTTTACTATTTATGGGTGGTTTTACTGTGTTTAGAACCATACAAGAAAATGCAGTTATCCAAGGAAGGTATAAAATGAGAATAAAGTAAGACATGCACTTGTATGCACACATGTGTATGCACATTTTAGAAATTATATGAATATGTCCTTTAGATTTACTGAAGTGTTCAGACTATGTCTAGTAGACTTTCTAGACCTTTTTTATTATCCTTATAAAACCCTTAGGGAAAGCTGCATTTGTTATAGTAATCATTGCATTTATTATTGTGATTTTTAATACAGCATTAATGTTACTGACTTGTCTAGTTATAGGTAACAATAAATTAGTTTTATCAAGGCTTAGAGTTACCCTGGGCAACATCTCTATCCTTACTTTTCTCATCCCTTGAAATGAAGGGAAGAGTGGTATTCAGGCATGAGATAAGACTTAGAATGTAGACAGCCTTTTGAACAAAGACAAAATCATAGAGTCTTTTTTTGTGTTCTGCCTCGTAGCAGTATAGAAAGAGATTGGACAGTTCATTGGGGCACCTGGGTGCTCATTTGGTTAAGTGTCTGACTCTTGGTTTAGACTCCAGTCATGATCTCACGGTTTGTGGATTCAATCCCCAGGTAGGGCTCCATGCTGCTGGTGCAGAGCCTGCTTGGGTTCCCTCTCTCTCTCTCTCTCTCTCTCCTCCACTTGGACTCTCCCAAAATAAATAGATAATAAAACTTAAAAGGGGGGGGGGGGCGCCTGGGTGGCTCAGTCGGTTGAGCGTCTGACTTTGACTCAGGTTCATGATCTCGTGGTTTGTGAGTTTGAGCCCCGCGTCAGGCTCTGTGCTGGCAGCTCAGAGCCTGGAGCCTGCTTCAGATTCTGTGTCTCCCTCTCTCTCTGCCCCTACCCCACTTGTGCTCTGTCTCTCTCTATCAAAAATAAATGGTAAAAAAAAAAAGAAAGAGAGATTTGACAGACATCTATTTTTGCCATTAGAGGCTTTTTTTCCCCATGGGAGGAATGGATTGATTATGCCTTCATATATGTAAAAGTTGATTTTTGTGTGTATGTGTGTATGTTCTTTACTTAGGTGAAAAGCCATATGTTTGTACAGTTCCTGGATGTGACAAAAGGTTTACAGAATATTCCAGTTTGTACAAACATCATGTTGTTCACACTCATTCCAAACCATACAACTGTAATCACTGTGGAAAGACCTACAAGCAGATCTCCACACTGGCCATGCACAAACGGACGGCCCACAATGACACTGAGCCCATCGAGGAGGAGCAGGAAGCCTTCTTTGAGCCTCCCCCAGGTAAGTGTTCTTTCCAATAAATCTCTCTCTCTAGGAATCAACAGCTACCATAATTTATGATGCATAGCATTTTCTCAGATCATAAAGTTTCATTCAAATAATCACACAAATATATAATTTACAACTGTAATAAGTGGTAGCAAAAAATGGTACTTGGTGCTGTGGGATGTATAAGAAGGGAAGTTAATCTAGCCTGGGAGGTTCTTTTTCTTTTTACCCCTGTTTAGTTCTCCTCTTGTTAAAGAAACAGAAAGATGGGAATAAAATGGATTTAGGAGACCCAGCTTGAATTGCTGTTTTTCTTCTGAGAAATGGCCAGGCTGTGGTGCCAGACCTCGGTCATACTTACATACGTGATGAAGGGTTTTTTGCCTCTTGAATGTGGCTTCCGTTTGGCAAGAAAAGCTGTAATTATCCCTAAGGAAGCCCTGGAACCTTCCAACTTTGAGATCACATGTGTTTCAAGTGACAGTGGCCTGAGCTGCAGGAGCAGAGGACCCTGGCACACCTGGAGGCAGAGCAGGGCACGTGTTACCCACTGCCCCCCTGTTGTCTAGAGCAGTCTGGGCTTTGGTTTGAGTTGAAGTTGAGTGATGTGAGTTATTTTGCTGCTTAATAAAGTGACCCCTACATATAATTGGATGTGAATGCAAATAGTTGCAATAAATCCCCTGCAAAAGCAGTGTGAGCCTTCTGGTATTTTTAAATTCAGTACAGGTTAGCTAGACACACTTCTTACATAGGTTAAAGTAACAGCTACTACGAGAGATCTAGAGAGCGGATAGGGGTTAATTAGGTGGAGACGCAGGGATTTCGCAGGGAGGGGAAATAAGGAGCAAAGGTAAGAGAACATTCTGAATAGAGGGAATGGCAAATACAAAAAGCCCTGAGGTTGGGGAGAGCAAAGTAAATTGGAGAGACTAAAAGAAGCCTGGCCAATGTGGCACTTCTGCCTGGGAAGGCAGTATGAAATGAGGCTGGAGAGCAAGGTAGGGGCAGCTAGGCTATTCGGGTGCCCTAAGGATGTTGATCTTAAGCATGAGAACGGCAGAGCACTCCCAAATAACTTATAGTTGATTTATGTGCTATTAGGTATTGTTGTAAGGAGACAAAAACATTCATTTCATAAGAATAAACTCTTGGGGGAAAAAATATTTTAGAGGATCCCATTCTGTGATGTCACGTAAGTAACTTAGCATAGGTAAATAGGTAAAGTAAGTGAGTAGGTTTTCTTAAAAAAACACACACACCCAATAAAACAAAGCCTGGGCCATCCTACTGTTTCACTGAGTACCTCCTAAACAAAGTAGACTTAAAAATTAAAAGAAATCATATTTTCTCATTCTTATATTGAAGTGTTGGAGAGTAAGGGAAAGAACAGATCATTCACTCCCTGCTGAAATGATTCCCTGTAGTTCTAATTTGTTTTTTCAGATATCTGTCATGTGATGGTGAAAAAATAACAATTCCTTCAGTCCTGAATGCTATAGTACTTTCTAGCCAAAGCACTGTAAGTGGGCATGGTTACAAAACCCAACAACTGCTGAATCCTTGCAGTTAGAAAGCAGGCTTTTTTTTTTTTTTTTAAATAGGCTGGACAAGCTTAGGTTTTGAAATTCTTCCTTTCTAAAGCTTCTTCAGTCTTTTTCCTTTAGTGCTGATTTTTCAGACTGTCTGAATTTCTTGTATTTTAGAAAGTAGTCTGTAATATAATGATACAGATTTTATTTAAAAAATAATAAAGATTATTTTTCCAAGAATAGGGATGGATTTGTACTCCTTTTCTCTCATATAATTCTCTAGGTATGGTAGCCCATTGGAATAATGGTATATAAATAGCTGTGAAACAGAACAAAAAGACATGAAATAATGACTGGAGATTTTACCATGATGACCATAGCCATAGGAGTGCATGCATCAGCCACTAACTTTGAGAAGTACTGTTAAATTAGCATAAGTCCTTCTTTGAAGGAAGAAAAAAACATATTTACCCTCCTTCTGGCTTCCTGGGAGGTGAAAAGTGATGAAAAAATAGATCAGCAGACTTCCTGGTTGCCAAGTATAGCACTAATGGACTGTTGAAATTGCTGTCTACTTGCTGGTTCTTCATGACCTAAGGAAGTGGATGGGTGCTCCTGTTCTGTCCCTTATTAAATGATTAACCTCTCCCCAGATAATGTGCCATTACATTGTCTTTACACAATGTGGTCATTGTGTACTGATGACTTGTGGTCAATCACTTGTGTTAAAGAGTAAGTAATTTAGTATTAGTAGGTTCTGTTTACACACCGTTCTGGTTTTGCGGCTAATGTTTATGAAGATTGTGTTATCATATTTAAAAGCTTCTTAAGTGACTGCAAGAACTTAGCATACTTGCCATGTTGGAAGGGTTATTTGCCAGGCAGTCTTCCTGTTCAGTACTCCCCCTGCCCCCCAGCACACATGCACAGTATCACATAATTACTCCAATTAAGAATAAGAGTGGTCTCCCAAAATTAGAATATTTAAATTTGATGTGGAAAGGTTTGGTTTGGTCTGCTTTGATTTGGCTTGGCTTTACAAAAGTAAAGGTAGAGGAATTAAAAGGAGGTGCTAGAAGCCATGTGATTTGGACTATAACATGTATACATTTTAATTTGTATAAATGTCTCTGTCATATTTACAGTATTCTCTGTTTTTGAAATGCGAATCAAAACTATAATGTGATACCACCTCACACCTGTCAGAATGGCTAAAATCAACAACACAAGAAACAACAGGTGTTGGTGAAGATATGGAGAAAAAGGAATCCTTGTGCACTGTTGGTGGGAATGCAAACTGGTGCAGCCACTCTGAAAACAATATGGAGGTTCCTCAAAAAGTTAAAAATAGAGCTATTTTTAATCCAGCAATGACACTACTGGCTATTTACCTAAAGAATACAAAAACACTAATTCAGAGTGTTATACCAGCACACTGAAATATTATTCAGTCATAAAAAAGAATGAAATCTTGCCATGTGCAATGACATGGATGGAGCTAGAGAGTATTATGCTAAGTGAAATAAGTCAGAGAAAGACAAATACCATACGATTTTACTCATATGTGAAATTTAAGAAACAAAACAAGCAAAGAGAAAGAGAGACAAATCAAGAAACAGGATCTCAACTCTGGAGACCAAACTGATGGTTACCAGAGGACAGGTGGATGGGTTGGGGGAGGGATTACATAGGTGATAGAGATTAAGGAGTGCATTTGTCATGATGAGCACCAGATGATGTATGGAATTGTTGAGTCACTGTATTGTACACCTGAAACAAATACAACACTGTGTGTTAACTGGAATTAAAGTAAAAACTTGGGAAAAAAGTAAATATTCAAAGTGATAAAAAAAAAAGAGAGAGAGAAAATATCCTCTGTTTTCTAAACAGCTTGCTTGGTTGGTCAAATAAATGATTCATTTGTTTTAAATAGGTCAAAGTGAAGATGTTCTTAAAGGGTCCCAGATCACGTATGTTACAGGTGTAGAAGGGGATGATGTTGTGTCTACACAAGTAGCCACAGTAACCCAGTCTGGGTTGAGTCAACAAGTTACACTCATATCCCAGGATGGGACTCAGCATGTAAGTATCCACCAAAAGCCAAACAAGTTAAATATTGTTTCTCTGAACATGGGCATGAAAGGCAGGTTGGGCCTTAATCGAGGAAAGCCTTGAATATCAGCTTGCAAGCAATGCTAGATCTCCCGAAGGCTTTCTAGTAATCTGCTGAAAGAGGCTACATACAAGAACATTAGGAGAGACAGGATGGTTGTGAGCCCAGCATTCCCATGGTGTTATTGGTGTAGCTCAAAGGTGAGGTGGTAAAGGTCAGAACCACAGTGAAATGGAGGGCTTGAAAAGTAAAGGATCTGTGTGAAAATTTAATTCAGAGAAAGGATAGGATTTAGTAGCTGATTAGATCCAAGAGGTGAGATTGAGAAACCAACAGAGCCTTGGCTGAGGGGTTGATCATTAAAAGATCCTGGGAAGTCAGTGATGGGCAAAACTTATAAAATTTCCAAAGTGTGTCTCTCTCCCTCCCTGGAGTCATGGAAGTTCACTTATCTCCCAGAATTCATAGAAAGGTATCTTGATTTTCCCAGGAAAAGCAGTATAATGGTTATTCTCTGAACGTTTCTAGATGCCACTAGCCTAAAATAATCCAGACTTTATTTTATTTTTAGGTTCCAACTAAGGTTGTCTTAGTACCTGGTAGAAATGAGCATATGGGGTTCTTTATCCTCCTATAACTGTCTCTTCCATGGAGAACTCTCTCCTTACTTGTCTCAGAGCTTACCTCCCATGATGAATCTGCCCTTTGTGTTGATAACTGTTACCATGCTGATGCTAACTAGGAAGCAGCACATATTCAGGATTGGAAAATTAAAAGTGCTTGTACCATCCCATTCATTCCCTTCCCCCTCACTTTTGATGCCACTAATTCCTCACCCTCACAGTATTCTTTGTCCACTGATTGCTGTGCAAGATTAAACATATTTACTAACCCGGTTTTAATTTAGCATCAATCCTAAGACTTTTTCTTGAATTAGATCATCACAGACAGAGGCCCTCTGGAAGTAATGTGATGTAACCTCCCTCCCTCCCTCCCAAGAGAATTCCCCTCTCCAGGAGCCCCCAAACAGATAAGGCAGTTTCAAAAGAATCAGCCTGTTCCATTGTTGGGTAATTCTAATGTTTATCAGACTGGAACCTCCTGCTATGTCAGCCACTCCTGGCTCCTCTCTGACCACATAAAGTGAGCCTCATCCCCCTTCATGTGTTCCAGAGCAGCTATTTTCCTTATCCTGATGTATTTTCTCCAGATGTAACCTTCCCATTTCCTTCAGGGATTAGATTTCTCTTCCATTCCTTTAGTCAGTTAAATAGCAAACATTTATGGAATGTCTACCCAATGCCAGATACTTTGGTTGGCTTAATGTGGGGAATATAGGAAGGGGGGGGTATCATAGTCAAGGAGGAGAGAGATATTTCTAAATGAACAATAACCTCTTATGATGGGTATGTAATTGAGGAATGTGTAAAGTGCGGTGGCAGCCTGTTGGAAGGAGTAAATGATTATTCCTGAAGGAATCTTGGAGACCCTTTTAGAGAATGGCCATTTAGTTGGATCTTTTTTTTTTTTAACATTTATTCATTTTTTCCGAGACAGAGACCGAGCACGAGTTGGGGAGGGGCAGAGAGAGAGAGGGAGTCACAGAATCTGAAGCAGGCTCCAGGCTCCAAGCTGTGAGCACAGAGCCCAATGCGGGGCTTGAACTCACGGACAGCGAGATCATGACCTAAGCTGTAGTTGGATGCTTAATTGACTGAGCCACCCGGGTGCCCCCCATTTAGTTGGATCTTGAGGAGTTTTCATGCGTTTGTCAGGCAGAGTGAAGGGAAGGGAAAAGCCAGGAAAATAGAAGAGAATATGACACTCTGGGACTGCAAATGATTAGTTGTGGCTGGAATGCCAGCTGCTGGTTTAGAAGTAGTGGAAGATGAGTCTAGAGATGCTGTTAAAGGCCAGATTGCAAAAGGTCATGAATACCATGTAAAAAGTCTAAACTCTAGTGATGGGGGGCCCTGGGCATTTGAACAGGGAGCATAATGAAATTTGTTCTTTTAAAGAGGTGTCAAGGTAGAGGATGGCTTAAGAAAGGGTTAGACTGAGTACCTAAAAAGAAGTTGTATTATTGTGGAAAGTCAGACAAGGAAAAAGTAAGGGTGTGAATTGGCAGTAGAGATGGAGAGGAGGAAGTGCATTTAAGAAATAGCTTGGGGCGCCTGGGTGACTCAATCGGTTAAGCATCCAACTCTTTTTTTTTTTTTTTTAAGTTTATTTATTTTGAGAGAGATAGAATGAGCAGGGGAAGAGCAGAGAGAGAAGGAGACAGAGAATCCCAAGCAGGCTCCATGCAGGTAGCACAAAGAGCCCCACACGGGGTTCGAATCCACGAAACCATAAGATCACGACCTGAGCCAAAATCAAGAGTCAGATGCTTACCACCTGAGCCATCCAGGTGCCCCAGGCATCCAACTCTTGATCTCAGCTCAGGTCTTGATCTCAGGGCCATGAGTTCAAGCCCTGTGTTAGGCTCTGCACTGGGCTGAAGTCTACTTTAAATAAAGAAAGAAAGAATCAGTTTGGGGGTACCTAACTGGCTCAGTCAGTGGGACATGCAACTCTTGATCTCTTGGTCTTGGGGTTATTAGTTGGAACCCCATGTTGGACATAAAGATGACTTTAAGATCTTTAAAAAAGAAAAAGGTTTTCTGACGATCTCTTTCTAAAGAGTTTATTCCATTATAGAATTCTTATTTGCTCCACAGAGTAGACTTATTTAAGGACTAGGCCTAGTCCTTACTAAAGATTGCCAAATAGAACAAGAAACAGACTGATATGTAAAATGCATTGTGTTGCAGGTCAACATATCTCAAGCTGACATGCAAGCCATTGGCAATACCATCACGATGGTAACGCAGGATGGCACACCCATCACGGTCCCAGCTCACGACGCAGTCATCTCCTCGGCAGGAACGCACTCTGTTGCTATGGTTACTGCTGAGGGCACAGAAGGGCAGCAGGTGATTGCTATTTTTTTATATTAATCAATACATATATCATCAAAACTATTTCATAGATATACAGGGTAGTGTGGTGGTTAATCTCACACGCTTTGGATTGAATTCCAGGTTTACGGCTTATTAGCCACATGACCTTCTGAGTCTGAGGTTTTCCTGCTCTGTAAAACAGGAGTGATTGTAGCATCTACACCATGAGGTTGATATAAGGATTGAATGAGATAATACGTACATAGTACTTAATATAAAGCCTAGGTATATATTAAGGGTTCATTAATGGTTCATAAAGTGTTCACCAGATACTTAGGAAAAATTCATCGGCAAAATTTATTTAATATTTTGAATAATATAGTCACATAGTTCAAAAATCAAAAAGTATATACAGGTATGCAGTGAAAAGTCTCCCTCCTACCCCTGCCTCCATCAACCTCGTTCTTGCCTCCATAGAGATAATCCACTGTTATTAGTTTCTTGTGTAGTCTTCCAGCCATTCATTAGGCATATACAAATAAATAGAAATAGTCCTCTTCTCCACTTTTGTTTTTCTTATGGTAGTAAACTATACTGTTCTTCACCTTGGGTTTTTTTTTTTTTTAACTTAATGATACATCTAGAAAATGTTTCTATTTCATTATGTAGAGAGCTTCCTCATTCTTTTTTAAAGCTGTCTCATATTTTACTCTATGAACACTCTAATCGAAGTCTTGTGCTGTTTCAAACATATAACTTTGTGCTCATGTGATTTTGCATATGGGTGAGTATGTCTGCCAGGTAAATCCTAGAGAGGAGTTGCTGGGTGAAAAGATACATGCATTTGTAATTGGGGTAAGTAGTGCCAAGCTTCCCTTCTAGTGTTGTACAGTCCACAGTACCACCAGCAGCATTCGAGAGCGCCTCTTCCCTTCTGTATAGTCAATACAAAGGTACTAAACTTTTGGATTTTTGCCAATCTCATGTATCTCTCTGTAGTTTTAATTTTTCATTTCCCTTAAAATCCATGATATTAATACATTTTACATCTTCTTGTACTATGCTGACAGCAATGTTGAGATTCACTGCAGCTACCTTACCATGTTCAATGAAAGAGTCTGTCAAAATTAGTAGCTCTCATTCATTTATAAATTCAATACCATCACAATCAAAATTCCAGAGGCTTTTTTGAAGATATTAAATAATCTCACTTTAAAATATACATGAAAATGGAAAGGACCTATGATAAACAAAACAAGAAAAAAGAACAAGGTTGAAAGAAAGTCTTCTACACCTTGAAATACAAAACTCAGAATCATAAAGCTTCTAGAAGAGAAGTGAATACTTTTGCAAACTTGGCTAAAGATTTCCTAAAAATGCACTACCAAGGAAAGAAAAAAACATAAATTGAACTTCGTCAAAATTAACTCTGCTCACCAAAAGACACCATTAAGAAAAGCCTCAAACTGGGAAAAAGATAAGATAAGCCTCTTAAGAAGAAGATAAGCCTCAAACTGAGAAAAATATATTTACGCTATATATATCAGTGGAATTGAGAATAGATAACAAACTTCTACAAATCAACAATAAAAAGATGAATAATAGGCCATAAAAAATGAGCAAAATTAATTAAAAATGTATTTTTTGAGGCGGGGGGGGTGCACAAGTGAGCGAGGGGCAGAGAGAGAATCCCAGGAGGTGCAGAGAGGGAGAGAGAGAGTGTGAGAGGGAGTGAAGTGGGGCTCACCCGAAGCGGGGCATGGGCTCCTGAGCTATGAGATCATGACCTAAGCTAAAGTCAGATGCTTAACGACTGAGCCACCCAGGCACCCTAAATAAAAAATTTTTTAATGAGCAGATCATTTGACCACTCACTTGAACAAACCTCTCATAAAAGAAGACTCAAGAACGGCCAATGACACAAAAAAAGCGCTCAAAATGACTAAAATAAAAGACTTGACATTTGGTAAAGATGCGAAGCAGCTAAAATATTTGTACATGCTAGTGGGAGTGTAAAATGATACAACCACTTTGGAGAACTGTTTGGTGGTTTCTTATACTCCACGACCCAGCAATTCCACTAGAATACATATTATACGATTTCACTTACGTGAAATCCAAGAACAGACCAAACAAATCCATGGTGATAGAAATCAAAAAATGCTGCTTGACTGGGGGAAGGAAATTGATGGAATGGAATATGAAGGAACTGTTCTCTATTTTGTTTTAGGTGGTGGTTCCACAGATGTATCTAACTGTCAAAACTCAACAGAACACCTAAAGATTCATGCATTTTTATTGTTTGCTAATTATGCCCGATGCAAAAACAGAAACAAACTCGAAACCCAGCCACTAGCTTTCAGGCTGTCTTATGGAATGGTCCCAGTCATTTCCATGGCTCTAGGATTCCTGGATTGGGTGTATGACACAGCCTGGGTAAATACACCTTGTACCAGTTATAGTTGCAGGTCTGTAAGAATAGTGGCCCTAAACCAAGCATTCTTTTGTAGCTTATCTGTAGCCTGGGGACTAGGAAAATTTTAGGAGAGGCGGTTTTGAGGGCTGGAATGAAGGCAGGCAGCTTTCAGC
Source organism: Lynx canadensis (assembly GCF_007474595.2). Classification (NCBI taxonomy): domain Eukaryota; kingdom Metazoa; phylum Chordata; class Mammalia; order Carnivora; family Felidae; genus Lynx; species Lynx canadensis. The sequence goes on from NC_044312.2 coordinate 66,277,068, forward strand.
AAGCAGGGATATCACAACAGGAGCGGGGGTTTCTCTTGAGGACCAGCTGCTGCCACATCTCCTTCTGCTGCAACTGTAGGCCATTGGGCAACTGATGACTATCTACTTGGGGTGTCCAGACACCACCTTTGAATTATCTGTAACCCTTAAATTACCTATTTCTTTACATGCACAGGAAGAAAGCAAGTGGTCTTTCCCTGCCTTTTTTTTTTTTTTTTAAATTAAGGTCATTGGATTTCTTAGCCTCAGTTTTCCAGGTGCCTTGAAAACCTAGTTAGCAGGTACAGACAGTATCTACTTTTTGTTAATTTTTTTTGTTAATTTCAGATTATAAAAGTAATATATATTCTTAATGTAATAGAATAAAGAGTCTAGAAGTAAACCATCAAATATATAGTCCATTAAATCTCAACAATTAAAATTTGACTAGTGGGAAAGGATGGTCTTTTAAACAAATGGTGCTGGTAAAAAAAATATCCACATGAGAAAGAATGATGTTGGACCCTTACCTTATATCATATATAAAAATTAACTTTTTGAAAGAAAACATGAAAATCTTCATGATCTTGGATTGGGAAATTATTTCTTATGTATGACAGTTATTTCTTATGTATCACAGCAGAGGCAATGAAAGAAGAAATAGATAAATTAAACTTGTTAAAAATTAAAAACTTTGTGCATTAAAGGCTACTACCAGGAGAGTGAAAAGACATTCTACATAATGAGAGAAAATATTTGCAAATTATGTTATCTGATAAGGATTAATATTTAGAATAAAGACTTCCTATAACTCAACAAGAAAAAAACAAGCAATCCAATTTAAACATGAGCAAAGGACTTGAATAGACATTTCTCCAAGGAGTTTTACAGATGGCCAATTAGCATATGAAAAGATGCTCAACATCGTTAGTTATTAGGGAAACACAAATCAAAACCACAGTGAGATACCACTTCACCCCCATTAGTTTAGGCTGTTATCCAAAAAACAGTACCAAGTGTTGACGAAGATGCAGAGACATCTTGTGCATTGCTCATAGGAATGTAAAACGGTGCCAGTACTGTGGAAAACAGTATAGCAGTTCCTCAAAGAGTTGAACATAGTGAGCATCTGGCTGGCTCAGTTGGTACAGTATGCAGCTCTTGATCTTGGGGTCATGAGTTCAAGCCCCACATTGGTCTTAGAGCCTACATAAAAAAAAAAAAAAAGAAAAAAAAAGAAAGAGTTGACATAGAACTACATATGATCCACTAATACCACTTGCAGATATATTTCCAGAAGAATTAAAAATAGAGATGCAAACTAAAAATCAGCTATAATCTTTTGATGTTAAAATAACTAGTCTCAACATTTAGGATTACTTACTTCGTGTGTGTGTGTGTGTGTGTGTGTGTGTGTGTGTATGTATACAGAGTTAGGATTATAATTTTGTATTCCTGTCATCCATCTAACACTACATTCTGAGCACTTTCTCATACCAATTAAATGTTCTTGTAAAAGGATTCTTATCATTTGTAAAATAATCTATCAAATGGAACTCATTAACTCATTCCACAAACATAAATTGTTGTATAAGCCTTTGATTATCTTCATAGGAACAAACTCTAGCGTGGAATTACTGGATTAATGATATAAAGTATTTTAAGCTGTTTGCTACATACTGCCAAATTTTCTTCCAAAAAGTTTTAATTGCACCATGGATCTAAAAGCTTTCTTGGTTCACTGTACTCTTTTTGCTAGCATTGAAGATTTTTAACATATTTGCATAATTCACAAGCAGAAGTTGAATTCTATTTTATTTTCATTTGTCTGATCATTAACGAGGTTGAACATGTTTTTCAGATCGACTCACAATCTATTTTTTCTTAATTGAGGTAAAATTTACAGTGAAATGTACAAATTTTAAATTTACAATTCAGTGAGTTGTTACACATACACACGCATATAACACCATCCCCAACATTTTCATCACCCCCAGAAAGTTCCCTTGTCATCCCTTCCAGTCAATCCCTAGTCTTTTCAGTTTTCCTAGTTAAATGGAAATCTAATTTTAAGTCCCAACAGGTAGGGGTGCCTGGGTGGCTGAGTTGGTTAAGCGTCCGACTCCTAATTTCACCTCAAGTCACGATCCCAGGGTTGTGGGATTGACCCCCACCTTAGGCTCTGCGCTGAACATGGAGCCTGTTTAAGATTCTCTCTCTCCCTCTACCCCTCTCTCCTGCTCATTCTCTCTATATATAAAATTTTTAAAAAAGTTTTTTTTAATTAAAAAAAATGCATCAGGTAAACAAGAGAAAATAGTATATATTATGTTTCACTGATCCCAACTCAGGAATAAATAGACATTTGAGATATGAATTACTCTACATGTGTAACGTACCAAGCAGCCACTTAGGGTAGGAGATCCTAAGCATGGTCACGTCTGTCCTGGTTAATGAAGCCTGGTGTATCAGACCTACCTGCCAAGTATCCTCTACCCTGTTATGTCATTGGTTCACATAAGCTTAGATAAATGCCTTCTTTTTGAGCCTCAACTTCTTCAAACAAAAAAGAGTCTAAGATAGACAATATAGAAGTTCTCTTCCAACTTTAGGCTTCTACAAGTCTGTGGTCAGAAGGGAGTTTTTCCTTTCAAATTTCAAGACAGTCCCTTGCATTAAATGGAGTTTAATGTATTTAATCATAGCTTTATTTTGTGTATTTTTTGTTTAAGGTCGCAATTGTGGCTCAGGACTTGGCAGCATTCCATACTGCCTCATCAGAAATGGGGCATCAACAGCACAGCCATCATTTAGTAACCACAGAAACCAGACCTCTGACCTTAGTGGCAACATCCAATGGCACCCAGATTGCAGTTCAGGTGAGTTCTATAGCAGCTGTCCTCAGTCAACAGGAAGACCTACTTCCTAGCTCTCAACCTTGCACATTGTGCTTTATTCAGAACCTTTAGGGGAGGCTGGGGACAGACTAATCTGTGTCACTTGGCCACTAGAAGGAAATTGCTGTGTTTGAGGTGGTTTCAAAGAGACTGGCACTTTGTTCGCTATTATCTTTACGTTTTTTAGGGGAATTTATAGTAAGAAAAATAAAGCTTCTGGTATACATCCCAGCATGCACCCAGCCAGCTATCTTTACTTTCAAAATAAGTCTAATTAAGCAGGATTCTGTAAAGCACTTGGAAATGAACCTAGTGTAAATGTAGACCCAAATTAGTCCTCTGAGAATCACTGCACAGCCCCATTTTATGTTGGGGCAACATCAGAAGACAGAAGAAACTATTCTTGGGGAAGTCACTGGATTCAGGAAGACAGTCTAGAATACAGATTACCTTTCCTTGGGAAGAGTTGTTTTTCATGTATTTACTTGGAAAAGAGTTAGAACACACTCAGGAAAATGCCAACCATTGTTTTTAATTTAGTTTATGGTATAGAAGCTAAAGACTCAGGAAGCTCTCTGAATACCTCCATTGGAAAAGATGAGCATCTTTTGTCCATTGCATGAGTGAAGGTTTATCAAAGTCCTAAAGGAAGAGGTGCCTGGTGGCTCAGTTGGTTAAGCATGTGACTCTTGATTTCGGCTCAGGTCATGGTCTCACAGTTTGTGAGTTCGAGCCCACGTCGGGACTCTGGGCCGATGGTACGGAGCTTGCTTGGGATTCTCTCTCTCCCCTCTTCTCTGCCCCTCCCTTCCTGTCTCTCTCTCTCTCTCTCTCTCTCTCAAAATAAATATATAAGCTTAAAAGATATAAGCTTAAATAATATAAGCTTAAAAGAAAATCCTAAAGAAAGATGGAACGCCTGGCTGACTCAGTAGGTAAAGCATGCAATTCTCAGTCTCAGGGTCATGAGGTTCAAACCCCAGGTTGGGCACGGAGCCTACTTAAACAAAACAAAACTGCAAAATCCTACAGTAAGAAACTACATTATTCTCCTGCAAGAATTTTTTGTGTGCTCTTAATGATTGGATCAGCAGTCGTATCTTAACGAGTCCAGGTGTCAGAATTACAGAGATTTTACTTCGGGCATATACTGTTTCTTCGGTATTATCTTGACTGTGGCTTTGTGTCTGTTCCTGTTTCAGCTTGGAGAACAGCCATCTCTGGAAGAAGCCATCAGAATAGCATCTAGGATCCAACAAGGAGAAACACCAGGGTTGGATGATTAATCCTCAGAACAGTGGAGCATCGCAGCAGGAGGAGCCTTTCGTCTTCGGGCAGCAGACACCCAGGAACCCGGGCCCAGGAAAATTAGAATTTTTCCATTCCTGAGATACTGTACACGTTTTTATGCAAGAGTGGAGAACATTTTATTCTTGACACTTTTGTGTATATAACCCTTGGAATAGATTCCCAAACTGATTCATTGTGTACAAGGATGTATGAAATTAGGGCAATACAGTAAATTTTCATGTTACTCTTTTATCAGTTCACAAACTCCTAGAGTCCACATGCAAGATCAGCAAAGTCTTATGGAGTCTTATGATGGATTTTTAACTTACTGTGACAAATAAAATAAAGGCTGTATCTAAAATGTTAAAGGTTCTATACTTCAAACAATCAATTCCAGAAGCCATCATGGATAATAAAGGATGTAAAGCCTTCAAATATTTCCCCAAGTTAATAGAGTGTCTGCAGTTTTTGTTCTACTGTATACGTGTCTGGTTTTTTTTTGTACCTCACGGTTTGAAAACTATTCATTATAGTTTTCCATCCCTGTTAAAATACCAACTCTTCAAGCTGAAATGCTAATTATATTGAATTGGATCCATTACATTGGATTATGTATAAAATAACAAAGTTTGGTTATTTAAAATTAAAGAGTTAAATCCAGTGCTTTGGTTTTGTTAAAGATTTTAGCGTTCAGTTTTTTTTGTTACAGTTTTTTAAAAATAATGAACTATCAAAGTTTGACCATAGGCTGGAGCCCGGGATAATAGTGCTGTAATTGGACATGGCTTTCCTCTGAAAATTAGGTTAGTGGGTCCGTGTAAATTATTTATTTTTGCTTATGTACTTTTGTTTTAAAGCTTATTTACCCTAAAGTTTATTATTAATTTTGAATACAGCAATTTTTAAAATGTTACCTTTATATTTGTTTTATTAACGTGGTATGGGTGTGGGAGAGAGTGTGGTAGAAAAGAGCACAAATGCCATCAGTTATAACACAACACACATATATTGAGAGTATATTGTTTATCAAGCACAGAATAAGTATTTTTTCATACATTGTTATGCTCTTCTAACAATTTTGTGAGATATACAGGATTTATTATCCCCATTATCCCCATTTATACAAGGAGAAACAGAGGGTCCAAAGAAGTTGTGTCTCCACCCAGGCCCTCCGACTGTGAAGAGGCAAGGCAAAGACTTGAGAACCCAGGCTTTTTTTTTTTTTTTTAAATGCTTATTTTGAGAGAGAAAGAGTGCCCACACGCATGAGTGGGGGAGGGGCAGAGAGGGACAAAGAATCCCAAGCAGGCTCCCCACTGTCAGCATGGAGCCCAATGCAGGGCTCGAACTCAGATCATGACCTGAGCCGAAAGCAAGAGTCGGATGTTCAACCAACTGAGCCACCCAGGCACCCCAGAGAACCCAGTCTGACCCTCATGTCCAGTGTGCTTTCACCACACCACAACTGCCTTCTCAGATGATGCTGGCGGCAAAGATTATCAAGATGAGCTCTGGTATTTTCTGATTGCCCAATGACCAGAACACTCGAAAAACCATGTCTAATGTCAAAAATTTAGCTTAGGGTCCACCAAGTTCCAAAAAAGAAAGGAGGGGGAGGCCTGCCCTGCAGTAATCATTCCTTCACCGTGTTCACTGTGCTTTGTTTGCCAGAGAGCTGAAATGCCGCTCTCATGTTTCATTTCAAGCTTTATGGTAAAAAAGGAAAAAATGTACTGTTGTATTTAATACAAATGTTATCTTTGATGAGGTTCTTTGAAGTCTTGCTAAAAAAGGGTCATGACTTACTTATCTGAAATGGGAAACCCTTCAGGGTTGGGCAGGCGACTGGTTGCTTTCTCTTCAAAGCTCTTCACAGATATTTAACATTAGAAAGGGTCTTAGTCACACACAGATCCTGTCTTCTCTCTTGCCTGAGACCTTAAAGCACACAAAGAACTCACAGCTAAGGCCTGCTAAGTCTCAGAAAGGGGCTGGTATGGGGAGGCAGAGAAAGAAGAGGATCTGCAAAGTCACAGGGTGGTGCTCTGGCCTCCCAGCCCCAGTCCTGGCTGCTGACGGGGCTCCTCTGCTGGGCCCAGCTAGGCCTGCTGTGCTTCCCAGGACCAAGCCCACGCTATCAGCCTCCCTGGGCCCCTTACTGCCTGTGCTCAGATTCCAGGCTTTCTCCCTCACCCCAGCTCCTTTGCCAGCTAGACTGGACAGGGCTGAGCTGGACTCTGCTGGCAGGCCTGTTTATCCCTCAGCTCCAAAGAAAATGCCTTCCTACCGGCACCAGAGAAAAGGGCAGAGGGACACTGCTGGTTTGTCCCCTACCTGCCTTCCTGGGGATGGGTGGTGGCACATTTCCCCCAAGGGAAGACTCCAGCTGATGTGCAGACAGTTGCTAGTTAAGCTGGTGCAGGGTTTCTTCAGAGTGTAGGGTGCATAAAGGAGCCCTCCAAAGTTGGAAAGTCCCCAAAGACCCTTGATGAAACACAAGTACTTTACAAATGGAGCCTGTTGGAGCATAACTGCAATGGGATCCAGGCAGTTGCTCAAGGCAAAACTTAGTCTAAGAAAACCCCTCACTCTCCCAGACACAACCTGAGGCCACTACAGAGAAAAAGAACATTGCCTACAGTCTGCAGTCATTAAGAATTTAGGAAATAGAGTAAGAGAAGAACTTGGCTTCCTCAACTCTCCAAAGGTGGCAGCTGCCCCGAAGGCCGGACAGCTCTCTGTGCCCCTCCACCTTGGGGTGGTCATTTGGGTGATATCACATGCTGCCTTTCCTGCACGGCAGCTCCAGGACTAGGTAAGTAATGTCGGGAAACCATGCATTCAGCACTAAAATGGACTGGACTCCAAGGAATTTGTGTTCCAGTGTTTCCTAGCTCACATAAGACTGTAGACCAGTTGGGGTACGTGCGTGGCTCAGTTACACATCCAACTTTGGCTCAGGTCATGATCTCACGGTTCATGAGTTCAGGCCCCACATCAGGCTCTGTGCTGACAGCTCGGAACCTGGAGCCTGCTTCGGATTCTGTGTCTCTTTCTCTCTCTGCTCCTCCCCCAGTCATGCTCTCTCTCTCAAAAATAAATATAAAAAGATATATATATATATATATATATATAAAAGACTATAGACCAGTCAACTATTAGTAGATCCCAACAGTAAGAAAGCAGAGGGCAAAAAGGAAAGGGGCACAGCTGGAGTCTGTTGCCAAGGAAGGAAAGGGAGCATGTGGGAAGTGCAAAAAGGCTGCCTCAGCCCCTTCCACTTAAGCATTCTCTATACTTAGGTTTCCTCAGAGATCTTACAAAGAATACTCCAGCCAAATACCCTCTTCTCTTTTGACTGAGGAATAAGGCTGGCTCATGGACTTGTGACCAGTACAGTTGACCAGACTCTGCACTTGGGATTTAATGCACTGTGGTTGCAGTCTTGGAATTCTTTTTTTTTTTTTTATTTTGTTTTTACCGTTTATTTTTGAGACAGAGAGACAGAGCGTGAATGGGGGAGGGGCAGAGAGAGAGGGAGACACAGAATCGGAAGCAGGCTCCAGGCTCTGAGCCATCAGCCCAGAGCCCAACGCGGGGCTCAAACTCACGGACCTCGAGATCGTGACCTGAGCTGAAGTCGGACGCTTAACCGACTGAGCACCCAGGCGCCCCCAGTCTTGGAATTCTTAATAGTTTTATCTTTGTGCGTTCTTTCTTTTTTAGGTTTATTTATTTTTGAGAGAGAGAGAGAATGCAAGCAGGGGAGGGGCAGAGAGGGAGACAGAGGAACGGAACAAAAGAGGGCTCTGGGCTGACAGCAGTGAGCCCATTATGGGGCTTGAACTCACAAACCTCAAGACCATAACCCGAGCTGAAGTCAGTTGCCTAACCTAACCGACTGAGCCACACAGGTGCCCCTGAATGTGTGTTCTGCAGGTGAAGTCTCATGGAGCAATGGGACACAGTCCCACCTACAGCCTCTGTGGATGGGTTCTCTGTCACTCCCCTACCTGACCCGGTCTCTCCCTCAACTTGCAATTGCCCTCTGCTTTCAACAGGTCAGTGTCAGGCACATGCCCCTGTGGAGTCAGGCGTGGTGGCGGCCATCCTCACTCCAGGCAGGCAGCAGCACAAAGCTGAGGTGGGCAACCGATGTTAGCCAAGTCCTGACAGGGATGAGGCCTCGTGCACATCCTGTACTGAGTGTGTCCCAGTTCTGAATTTTGAAGATCCCTGGGAGTAGCCTGTTTCTCGTGGGCTGGAGGAGTAGGCCTGTGGGAAGGGGGACCTGATAGCTCTCAGGCCCAGACCGGCACCACCTCAGGCACCTGTGAAGTCCCATGACCCAGAGGACTCTTTCTATAGGCTCTGCACCTGGGCGTCCTCACTTCCTCCTTCCACCTTTCCTGAGCCTGGCTGGTGTTTGATCCTTCTAGCCAGCTTGAGGTGCCCTCTAGGAGGAGCCACAAAATTTGAATCATGTAATTTCAGTGATTTCAAATACAAGTTCAACACTATGATATTTTTATTTAAAACTGGCATTACAGGGGCATCTGGGTGGTTCAGCCGTTAAGGGTCTGACTTTGGCTCAGGTCATGATCTCATGGTTCATGAGTTCGAGCCCCACATGGGGCTCTCTGCTGTCAGCACAGACTATCTTCCTCTCTCTCTGCCTCTGCCCCTGCCCCGCTCTCTCTCTCTCTCCCTCTCAAAAACAAACAAAATAAAGCAAAACAAAACAAAACAAAACCCTGGCATTGCATAATATAAAGATGAAAGGTAAAATTCATGCTAAAAATTTAAGATTAATTTTTCTTTACTTAGAATGATGCTAGATAGCAAATATATAAAGATGAAAGGTAAAATTCAAATAAAAACACCATCACAAGTCAAGAGAGAGAGACCTCAAAATAAGGAAAAAGCTCATGCATTCCTTCAGGGGGGCGGTGGCTGTAAAATACGTATAACATAAAATTTACCATTTCAACCATTTTTGAGTGTGCAGTTCAGTGTTATTAAGCACATCCACATCATTGTGCAAACATCCCTACCATCCATCACCAGAACTTTCTCATCTTCCCAAACTGAAACAAGAACTCCCACCTCCCCCCCACCCCCAGCCCCTGGCAACCACCCTTCTACTTTCACTTTCTATGAATTTGACTATTCTCAGTATGTCATATAAGTGGCATCACTATTTGTCTTTTTGTGTCTGGCTTTATACATACCTTTAACAGAACTTTTTTCCTGTTTTTTGACCAAGAGGCTCACATTTTCTTTTTGCACTGAGTCCCACAGATTATGTAGCCTGCCCTACTGGGGAAAGCTCTTCCATCAATCCTTCTCTTTTCACTGTCACACAAGAGGTATGACTTGTGTTTTGGAAATATATTATCTGTTTCTCCTTTTAGAGCATGGGCTCCGTTAGTATAACCTGGAACTTCGGCTCCCCCATAACTCCTGGAGGCCTTGCAGAGCAGTGGGTGACCTGTAGCTGCTCCCTCCAGCTCTAAACTCACCTGGCTTGAGAGGCACAGAGAACCCTCCAGTCCCCAAGCAGGGGTTTCATTTTGCTTCATTAGGTACAATCCTGCCTAACAAAGGGTTGTGAAAAACAGCTCTAATCTGGGTTACAGACTCAGTCCCCGTGGCAGGCAGACAATTCTACGGAGAAAGCAGGGGTAAAATCTCTGCTGTGGCAAGGAGGTTGTCTTATCTTTTTAAATAGGAAAGTTTTGCTCCAAGCCAGTGGCAGGCTTTAAGCGATAAGCGTCCTGAGAGCAGCTCTTAACATTCACCAGATCTTTTACCCAGATAAACTGATCAAGCAAGCAGCCTCTCAGCTGTCTTAGGGCTTTCCTAACATCCAGAAATTGCTTAATGTTCTTTTCAACAGAAAATCAGGAACAGTACAAAAGTGGACCATTTTTTTTAATGCAAAAATGATCTTCGCTATTGTGAAGCTGGCTTTGCTATTGTGAAGCTGGCTTTGCTATTGTGGGTATTTCAGAGTCAAAAAGAAAGCAACTAGTTAATGAATTAAAGGCACTATGATAAGCCTTGAAGTCAGTCTCCAGCAGGAGGTGCTATGTAGGTCCAGGGAGCAATCCACAACTATACACTACTTCACCACCTCCTTCTGACTCAACCAGCTGTGCCTGGGCTGGAGGTAGAGGGCAAGGTGCTCTTTTCTCTACCTGGAAGGAAATTATTTCATGCTGGGAGAAAACAGGGTGAGTGATGGGAAGAGAAGGACCCTGACTGCCTCCCTCAGTCGCTGGGATGATACTGAGAAGGATATGCCCACATCAGACCTGGGAAACTAGTTTTATCTCCTTGCCCAATCTGACAGCCACTTTTGGCTTTATAATCATATTGACCAAATAAATTTTTTCATTTTTTTAATGTTTATTTTTGAGAGAGAGAGAGAGAGAGACAGACAGACAGACAGAGACAGAGCATGAGTTGGGGAGGAGCAGAGAAAGAGGGAGACACAGAACCCAAAGCAGGCTCCAGGCTCTGAACTATCAGCACAGAGCCTGACAAGAGGCTCAAACTCAGGAACGGTGAAATCATGACCTGAGCTAAGTCATACACTTAACCGACTGAGACATTAAGGTACCCCATATATTAAAAAGTTGATTTATTATTGGTAAGGATATAGGGAAATAGGTTTAAAGTGCACATGTCCTTTGACCCAACAATTCTACTCCTAATAATGTACCCTAAGGATATATTCACGTGTGGAGAAGTGATGTCAAGTGATGTCAAGAATACTTGAAGCAACATTGCTCATAATAGCAAAAGTTTCAAAACAGCTTAATGGAGGACCACTTAGATAAATTATGGGAGAGTCTTGTATCAGGCTCCTCCAAGCCACAGCACTGAGTGGGAGGCTTCTGAGTGGGGTGCTCTGGGAGTTCCTGGGGTGGACTGGTCATAAGATTTGGTAGGCTAAATAATGCCCCCCCATGTCCTAATCCCCAGAATCTATGAGTGTTATTTTTTATGGCTAAAGGGACTTTGCATATGTGATTAAGCATCTTGAGATGGGGAGGCAATCTTGGATTATCTGAGTGAACCCGATGTGGTCCTTATAAGAGGAATATGGGAAGAGACAGAGGAGAAAGTCCTGTGGTGACAGAAGCAGAGATTGGAGTGATGTGACTCAAAGATGGAGAAAGAGGCCATAAACCATGGAATACAGGTGGCTACTAGAAGCTGAAAAAGGCAAGGAAAATGGATTTTTTCCCTCAGAACTTCCAAAAGGAACCAGCCCTGATGTACCCTGACTTTAACCCTGGCAACTAATTTCTGACTTCTGACCTCCAGAAACATGATAGAATAAATTTGTGTCTTTGTGAGTGTGTGTGTGTGTGTGTGTGTGTGTGTGTGTGATTTTAAACCAGAAGTTTGTGGCAATTTGTTACAGCAGCAACAGGAAACTAATACACAGGGTATTTTAGCCTTGAGAGTTCAAAGCCACTGGTCCAGCCAAACCCGGCCCAGGGACCAGGAGGGTTTCTAAGAGAAGTGCCCACTAGAGGTGAAACTCCATCCCTGTTCTGGTTCTCCATGTCCCATTCATTCTCATCTATTCATTGGCATTGGCGTTGGAGCTCCTTCAGGAGCAAAGGAGTCAACAGAGAAGTCATACCACAGATGTCCAGGCTATGAGGAAACAGCAACCAGGATCTTCTACTCAGGATTAGTTCACAAAAAGGCATGGAAAGGCCCCCACCCACACTGGCAGCTCTCACAAGCGCAACACTATCAAGTGGCCCACTGGCATTTGTACCTTCTACAGAGATTTCCTCGGACTCCTGTTGTTTCTGGTCCTTGAGTTGAGTTCTAAAGCACATAGGTGCTCTGGCTTGATGGTCTTCCTCTCTTTGCAAGTTGAGGCACGAGAGTCCTTCCCAGCAAGAGGGAGGCCACCCTCCCAGCTGGGGGACTCTGAGGATGGTCAGGTAGTGACTTCCTCCTGCAGATGTACTTTCTCCCTTGACGGTCCGGGAGTGCTGATGCCCTGGTAGGAGCCAGCACAGTGGAAAAGGCACAAAAGACCTTCCTCTGTCCTCCACTAGTGCTCTATTTTGATCATGTCATGTATCTGCTCTTCTCTCTTCCCTGTCAGAGACGAAGAGAACAGGATCTATCTACCCTGTTCTCTATTTTTTGACTGGAAAACTATTGATTTTGAAAATAAAATATAAATGAGACTGTATATTAACAGTAACAGAAAGGTACATAACTCTTAATTAAAAAAATGCTTTATTTATTTTTGAGAGACAGAGAGAGCGCAGGGGAATGATGAGAGAGGGAGACACAGGATCCGAAGAGGCTCTGTGCCAACAGCAGACAAGCCAGAGTGGTGCTTAAACTCATGAACTGTGAGATCATGACCTGAGCCGAAGTCACACACTCAACCAACTGAGCCACCCAGGCGCTCCGGATTTTTTTTTAAGTTTGTTTATTTTGAGAGAGAGAGCATGTACAAGTGGGGGAGGAGTAGAGAGAGAATTTGAAGCAGGCTCTGCATCAGTGCAGAGCCCAGTGTGGGGCTCGAACCCACAAACCCATGAGATCATAATCTGAGCCAAAATCAAGAGTTGGACACAACCAACTGAACCACCCAGGAGCCCCATAACTCTAATTTTAAAACCAAGGAGGAAAAAAAGGCCAGAGAAAAACAAAAAATGCTCTAATTTTGGAAGAACAGGATCATAAAATAGAAGTTTTATTTGCACCGTGTAGTTCAGTGTGATATTTCCTATTCTGGAGCACTAGCTATGGACAGCTTTATGTCTGAGGCAAGAGAGTAGTGAGTAGAACTGAGGAAAGATGCAGAACTACAGCCACAGACCATCTGATGACATTCTCATTTTCTGAACCATGTGATAACACTGCTACCAGTTGTTCTCTTGCAGGTATGTATCCTCCTGCTTCCATCTTTGTATATCTGCTGCCATCTTCCACTGAAGGTATGTATGCTTACCCTGGGTTAGGAGTAGAAGAAGACACACACACTCTCTGATCAGCCCTGGTGACAATCCGCTAAATGAAGGGTGCCTGTCCAGGACAGAGTGTTAGTAAATATGGGGAGGCCATCTGCCTTGAACTGTGCACTTCTCTCAGGGAGTTCTGTAGCCATTGTAACTTAGCCGCTGTTTATCACAACGAGCCATCTTCTGTTGGGAGTGAGTAGATGCTTGCCCGTTGCCTCCCACCTATCTATTGTTCTAAGACTACCCATTTTGGGGGCGCCTGGGTGGCTCAGTTGATTAAGCATCCGACTTCGGCTCAGGTCATGTCTCGCAGTTCATGGGTTCGAGCCCCGTGTTGGGTTCTGTGCTGACAGCTCAGAGCCTGGAGCCTGCTTGGTATTCTGTGTCTCCCTCTTTCTCTGACCCTCCCCCATTTATACTCTGTCTCTCTCTCTCAAAAATAAATAAACATTAAAAATTAATGTTTAATTAATAAAAACTTTTTAAAGAAATAAATAAAAATAAATAAAAAGACTACCCATTTTGGGGACACCTGGCTGGCTCAGCTGGAAGAGCTTATGACTCTTGATCTTGGGGTTGTGAGTTCGAACCTCATGCTGGGTGTAAAAATTACTTAAAAATAAATAATCTTTAAAAAAGGGGGGGGGGAACTACTCATTTTGTTGAAGAGAGAAAGAGTGAAAGCAAGCAGCTCACTGGCAAAATGTTCAGGATCTCCTACATCTCACTCTCCAAATTCATGGCAGCCTTGAACGAAAAGGAGAATGGCTACTCTTTAAAAGAGAGAGGATCAATACCACATAAGGTTTGAAATGCTCTCCTAATGCACCTTCACCATTCCAAATCCTCTCCAGTGTTGTAAAAGATCATGACACCAGTAAATGTTAAAATGAATTCAGCTAACTTCATCTTTCTTTGTCACTGTGTATCAGAAGAACATGAGGAGGGAATAAAGCTCACTGTTTCTTATTCATACTATATATTCTATGAGTAAGGACCCACTCATTCAGAGGAAAAGAGCCTGAAACTAGGAAGTTGATCCATGGCCTAGTGTGCTCAGAGTAGAAAAGTTTTCAAGTTGTCTTAAACAATTCTTCAGTCAGTGAGAAACCAAAACTGAATTACAAAACTGAATTACATAGTTGTAACCATACACCAATGAGAATGTATAAACTTCAACTACATGTGAAAGTACGGATGATCCTCACGAACATAATACTAGGCAATAGGAGTTAGACACAGAAGACTACAGGCAGAGCTATTCTTGCTATCTGAAGTCAGGCGGGTGGGTACCTTCGGTGGGGAGGTGAGTTAGGGATAGGAACAGAGCCCAGAGGCATGTTGGCAGGGCCAGCTTCACGAGTGTGTACACAGGGCCCTGCACTTAAAAAGATCCCACGGTGGTTGCCTCCTGGGTGGCTCAGTCCGCTAAGCGTCTGACTTCAGCTCAGATGATGATCTCATGGTTCGTGGATTCGAGCCCCGCATCGGGCTCTGTGCTGACAGCTGGGAGCCTGGAACCTGCTTCAGATTCTGTTGTCTCCCTCTCTCTCTGCCCCTCCCCTGCTCACACTCTGTCTCTCTTTCTCTCCCTCTCAAAAATGAATAAACGTTAAAAAAGTTTTTAAGATGTTTTTAATGTTTATTCATTTTTTGATAGAGAGAGACAGAGCGTGAGTGGGGGATGGGCAGAGAGAGAGGGAGTCACAGAATCTGAAGCAGGCTCCAGGCTCTGAACTGACAGCACAGAACCCGATGTGGGGCTTGAACTCACGAACCGTGAGATCATGACCTGAGCTGAAGTCAGACGCTTAACCGACTGAGCCACCCAGGCGCCCCTAAAAAAGTTTTTAAAAACAAAGCAAAATGAATTATTTCAAAATCAGGAAAACAACATAACTGATGAATAAATCTAAGATCTATTCTTTGGGATGGGAGGAAGCAAGCAAAACTGATAAGCCACTAGCTAACATAATAAAAAAGAAAGGCAAAACATAAATATAAATATACAAATTAGGAATGAGAAAGGGTTTACAGATGGGTACAGAAGAAATGATGAGAAATACAAGGGAGGGGATTCAGTCAACATTTGCCCAATCCTATGCTAATACTATTTAAAATCTGAATGAAATGGACAATACTGAAGGAAATATAAATGACCAATAGAGACTCAAAGTAAGTAGAAAATCTAAACAGATAAATAATCTTGGACAAAAGTGGTCAAAAGCTATATACCAAAAAAGAAAGAAAGAAAGAAGAAAAAAAAGCAGAACTTAGATATGTTTATGAGCAACTTCTTTCAGATTTTCAGGAAATCAATCATTTTCTTACTATTAAATCTATTCTAAAGCACAGAGAAAGAAGTAAAACATCCCAGTGTTTCACAAAGCCAAAATCTTATAAAGATTGTACAGCAATCTTCATGGACCAGTCCGATTTAAAACTACAGATGCAAAATGTCTAATTGAAATATACTAACATTATTTTGCAGGATTTGAAAACAACTTGACTAAGCACATTTATGTCAGGAAGGATAGAGTGGCATAAGGAAATCCATTAATCCAATTCGCCATATAGATAAATCAAAAGAGGAAAAAGAATAAATAAGAGAAACATTAAAAATATGATATCATTTAATATTCATTCCTCATAAATATTCTGATAAAAGGAAAAGACCTTTTTAACATAACACAGGTGTAAATCCTGTGCGTGTGCACTCACACACACACATACATTCATCAACCAGTATTACTCATTACTCGTCTTTACTTTTTTAAATTTTAATTTTAATTATTTTCAGAGCACGAAAGCGGGGGAGAAGGGCAGAGAGAGAGACAGAAAGAGAAAGAATCTCAAGCAGACTCCACACTTGGTGCAGAGCATGACACAGGGCTCTATTCCAAAACCGGAGGGGCGCCTGGGTGGCTCAGTCGGTTGAGCGTCCGACTTCTGCTCAGGTCACGATCTCACGGTTCGTGAGTTCGAGCCCCGCGTCAGGCTCTGGGCTGATGGCTCAGAGCCTGGAGCCTGCTTCCGATTCTGTCTCCCTCTCTCTCTGCCCCTCCCCTGCTCATGCTCTGTCTCTCTCTGTCTCAAAAATAAATAAACATTAAAAAAAATTAAAAAAAAAAAACTGGAGCCAAAATCAAGAGTCTGATGCTCAACTGACTGAGTCACCCAGGCACCCCATGTTTATTTTTTTTTTTTTGAGTAAGCTCTACACTTAGCATGGGACTTGAACTCACACCCTAAGATCAAGAGTTGCAAGCTCTATCTACTGAGCCAGCCTGACACCTAACCTACTCCCGGTATTACTCTAAATATTCCCATTAGAGTCAGGAGCAAGACAAGGCTACTCACCACCTCTCCTATTACTAGCACCATGCTCTAACCAGCTGAGCTAACTGGCCATTGAACACCTCTTTTATTATTTAATATTGTTCTGAAAGTGCTAGTTAATGCAATTGGACAATAAAAAATAAGTCTAAATACTGGAAGAAAATTATTATAAATTATATGATTATCTACCTAGAAATCCAAGATAATTAACTGAAAAATTATCAGAAACTATGTAAGACCACAGAACACATGCACGCGAGAGTGCACGTGAGAGCAAGGGGCAGAGACAGAGAAAGAGAATCCCGAGCAGGCTTCATACTGCCAGTGGGGAGCCTGAATTAGGACTCGAACCCAGGAACCGTGAGATCATGACCTGAGCTGAAGTTGGACATTTAACTGAGCCACCCAGGCACCCTGACTTCTTGAGTATTTATTTTTTACTGGGCATTTCTCTGTGCTCTTGTGTTGTTTCTAACAACTGATTGACAAGCATACAGATACACAGGGCCCTGAAGTCAGCAGAGTTTGGTAGTGGTGGGTGGGAGTAGGGGTGGGCATCAAACACTTACAGCTTAGCTGCTTCAAAAACCTTGATGGTAAGGCAGGTGGTTCGGTCAACACTGGTGGGAGTGTGTGTGAGCAATCCTATCCCCCGACCTGAGCCCCTGGCGCAGTTAATATTCTGAAGCTGGTAACCAAGGATGAAGCCTTTTTATTCTGCACTTAGAAGTGAGCCTATAATAAATCAGAGGGGTTCTGGAAGCCCTCTTCCTTATCAGCACCTCATCAGACTGCAGCCAGAGCATAAAGTTGCTTGTCTGGGAGGGGCAGGAAAACCAGTCCAGATGGAGTACCAGGCTAAGAAAACAGAATCGCAGGCTCCTTTCTCAAGAGCAAAACTAGAGGAGGGGGATAGGGTTGTGGGGAAGCAAGGAAAAAGGAGGGTTCAGACATCAGGGACCTGAGAGGAGAGCTCCAAGTACATCAGAAAAAGCAAAGGTATGGGACTTCAGGACTTGTGTCATAATTCTGTCCACCCTATCCTGTTTCAGAGGCTTTCCTCCTGACTCTCTCTTCGGTTGGCACCTAGGCACTTTGATTTGTTCTCTCATTCAATGCATACAACCACTCGTAACAGGTTTTTAAAAAAAATTTTTTTTTAAATTTTTTTGTTTAATGTTTATTTGTCCTTGAGAGAGTGAGACAGAGCGTGAGAGGGGGAGGGCCAGAGACAGGGAGACACAGAATCTGAAGCAGGCTCCAGGTTCTGAGCTGTCAGCACGGAGCCCGACGCAGGGCTCGAACCAAGAACTGTGAGAACATGACCTGAGCCAAAGTCGGATGCCCAACCGACTGAGCCACCCAGGCGCCCCTAAAAAATTTTTTTAATGTTTATTTATTTTTGACAGAGAGACAGAGAGAGAGAGAGAGAGAGAGAGAGAGAGAGAGAGAGAGCAGGGGAGGGGAAGACAGAGAGGGAGACACAGAATCTGAAGCAGGCTCCAGGTTCTGAGCTGTCAGCACGGAGCCCGATGCAGGGCTCGAACCAAGAACTGTGAGAACATGACCTGAGCCAAAGTCGGATGCCCAACCGACTGAGCCACCCAGGCGCCCCTAAAAAATTTTTTTAATGTTTATTTATTTTTGACAGAGAGACAGAGAGAGAGAGAGAGAGAGAGAGAGAGAGCAGGGGAGGGGAAGACAGAGAGGGAGACACAGAATCTGAAGCTGGCTCCAGGCTCTGAGCTGTCAGCACAGAGCCTGATGTGGGGATCGAACCGTGAGATCATGACCTGAGCTGAAGTCAGACACTTAATCCACTGAGCCACCCAGGTGCCCCTCAGCAAATTATCATCATCCATCCCCTTCCTTCTCCAGATCCATCTCAGTGTCTGTAAAACAGGACTAAGCAGGCTTTTTGTTTTGCTCACTCTATATTCCCCCAACTTTTGCAGAGACAACCCTACGTGTCTCGCTCCCAAGGTAATGATGACTGAGATGGACAGATGCTCTGACCTCACTGTGCTTATTGTTTTATGAGTTTTCCGGAAGAAGGTTGCTAAGGAGCTAATAAGGATGCTTGCTGTCTGGTCTGATGGTTGTCCTGCATAGGTTGTGACCGACCCTGTGATTCCTTGGGGACAAGAGGGAGGTCATGGAAATGGGATGGCATTCCAAAGACAGTGTGGAGTGTGGTTGTGCAGTGTTCCCCCTCCAGTGGTGTGACTCCAGCACCATCTAATCCCACTGGTTCCCTCAGGCCCAAGGCCCGAGGTCCCAGGTTGCCATACCCCCTACACACACACACACACACACACACACACACACACACCCCTTCTAGTAGCTTCTAAATCACCTTTTTTTTTTTTAAGTTTATTTATTTTCAGAGAGAAAGATCACATGCAAGCTTGGGGGTGGGGGGGTGGGACAGAGAGAGAGAGAGCAAGAGAATCCCAAGCAGGCTCCCCACTGTCAGCACAGAGCCCAATACAGGGCTTGAACTCATGAGCCGAGCCATGAGATCATGACCTGAGCTGAAGTCGGAAGCTTAACTAACTGAGCCATCCAGGCACCTTTCATAACAGGTTTTTTTGGCATTTTGTGTGTTTCTCTAGATGTCTTCCCTCTGATAAATATATTTGCTTAGACTACTTTCTTAAAAATGGAATTATTATGCAGTTTTTGTGACATTTTTTTCATTATATCTTAAATATCTTTTCATTCTGTACATATATCTCTCTTATTATTTTTCAGACTGTGATTACTTAGTATTTAACAGACATTTGGATGGCCTCCAATTTTTGTTATTATAAACAATGCTTAGAATACACCTCCTCCAGATCTCCATTTGGCTGATTCCTTCACTTCATTCAGGTTCCTGCTCAAATGTTGCCTCCTCAGAAAGGTCTTCCCAGATGACACTATTTAAAATAGCACTTCCCTCCAACCCTCTACCACTTCATAATCCCTTACCCCCCTCCCCTTTTAACAGCACTTATACTTATCACTACTTGATATTTTTTTGTACACTTGTTTATTTATATGCCTTGTCTGTCTCCACCAGAGGCCTCAAAAGTTTTCTGAAAGGACTTTGTTTTGTTTCACTGTTTTGTTTCACACAGTGCCCAGAGGAGTGCCAAGCCCATAGAGGACTCTCCCTAAGTATTCACTGAATGAACTGATACAGTGATAAATATTCTTTTACATATTTTTTGCAGATCTATATAAACATTTCAGTAGAACTGCTAGGTCAAAGAGTATAAATACTTAAATTATAACAGAAAACATCAAACTAATCTTTTAAAAATGGTACCAATTTACACCCACCCCCATAGTAGACAAGAATGCATTTCCCCATATCCTCTACAACATACAATAGTATCAATTTTTGTAATATTTCTTCTTGATTTTAGAATTTAAAATACATGTGGGTTTTCTATGTTAAAACAAAAAAGTAAAGGCACAAGTCTAACTCTCTTTGGATCCCACTTCCCTCATTCCCACCAGACAAGATAATGTGCCCTGCTGTCCAGACTCTAGCATCACACTACGTAACTGTCTGGCCCATCAGCTGGGTCCAGCAACCTTGCTTCAACAAGTCTTCCAATTGGTTATCACTCTCACCTTACCCCATTCTTGCTGGGGTAGAAAGAGCTAATCTTTAAGCCAGTAGTAATACAGTCTCAGGAATATTAGCCCTATGGCTGTATGTGCAGACATTGAACCTATCTGGGTTTCATTTTGTTCTATAAAATGTGAGTAAAAATACCTCTCTCAAAGGGTTCCTTTAAAGATTAAATAAGTTAGAGGCACCTGGGTGACTCAGTTGGTTAAGCACCCAACTTTGGCTGAGATCTTGGGTGGGTGACTGTGGGTGACTCACAGATCTTGCAGTCTGTGAGTTTGAACTCTGCATCAGGCTCTCTGCTGTCAGCACAGAGCCAGCTTTGGATCCTGTCTCCCCCTCTCTCTGCCCTTCCCCTGCTCACACTTTCTCAAAAGTAAATATTTTTTAAAAAGAGTACATAAGATAAATATGTAAAGCATCTGGCTCAGTGCCTACCATATAGCTGGCAGTATCCCTTTCCCAGCTCCTTCAAGTACCCCAGATCTTTGTAGCACTGAAGACATTTATCATATTCTGACCTTTATAAAGGTAATGGGGAGTGGGTGCTTGAACCATGGATGGTGCTTGAACACAGTAGGCATTGAAAAGATGACTGCCAAGTACAGTTGATTTCTGCATTCAGGAACTAGTTCATCTTTGCTGGTATGATTTTTCCACATTCATATTTACACCACCAATCACCTGATGGTATCACACACTACTGGGTACTCTCTACCCAATGAGCTCATCTTAATCCTGTCTGAGCTGAACATGGCCTTTTACAGAACTTTAAAAGTGACTCACTACTGAGTCATCAAAACAGCAATACCCAAACACTTCTGTTGCTACACAAAAGAGCAGCATGGGATGTCTGCCTTATCTCCTCCTTTCCCTCTCCTAATGAGACAGAAACCCTTGACTCACTGAAGAAGAGTCATCACATCTTTTGTGATGCAGTAATAAGAAGAAAGCTGGTTTAAATAATCACAGTGTGGTCAGCAAACAACTGGCAGTCCTTGTGGTCATTTCCTGAGTATGTCACTAACCCAAGAGGCAATTAATCAATTACTCAAATGTGTATTGAGCACCAGCATTCTGTTGGGCACTCATGATTTCTCCTTTTTATAACATTTCTGTGAAGTGACCTTTTCAGTTATTGAAACTCACTAAGAGCATAGAGAAAAGCAGTGCTTTGTGCCTCTGTAAAGGAAAAACAAAGCATTATTGGAGAAAATGCTGCTACTCAGTTCCATCCCAGTAGAAAGGAGTTTTAAAAATATCAAAGAGGAAGCATGATGTTCTGGCTAACTGCTTTACAGAACTATAGTTTTAAATATGTTAACTGAGAACTCCTTTCTTATCTAGGGATGATACTGTCAGTGGTCAGTATTTTCTCTTGGGAAAAGTCTTGAAGTTAGTATCATTGCCACAGGCCTGACTGATTGCAGGGGACTATCAATTCTTTCAAGATTAGGAAGCCTGTGTAAGGGCTAAAATAACTGGGAGTAGGCCTGAAGGCTGCTTTCACTAAGAAGGCTGGTTATAGGCAAGGTATTGTATACATGCAGATACAGCTTTTGAGTGCCCCAGTGTGGTCTCTCACAGCTGAAGACCCTAAGCAAAAACTGAATGAAAATCTTAGGTCCTCAAACTTTTTGTATGCAGCCGATATAATTAATATAATCCACACCTAAAGGATATAATGAAATTTACACTTGATCTACCTTATATAAATGTTAAAAGCATAAAAGAAATAGTATGTTAGTAGTCATTAAGGATTAATTAGGCAGGACAACAAATAATGTTTATTTCATTAAAATATAAGCTTTCAACTGGCCACTGTTCCTGAGCCATACTTCTCAAGTTCTTATTATATCAATACAGTTGACCCTTGAACCACATGGATTTGAACTCTGCAGGTCTACTAATATATGGATTTTTTCTATTAATACAATATAGTACTGAAAATGTATTCTCCCTTACAATCTTTCTTTTTTTTTTTTTTTAAGTTTATTTACTTATTTATTTAGAGAGAGGGAGAGAGAGCACAGGAGGGGCAGAGAGAAAGGGAGAAAGAATCCCAAGCAGGCTCTGCACTGTCAGCACATAGCCTGAGGCGGGGCTCAAACCCACAAACTGTGAGAGCATGACCTGAGCCAAAATCAAGTGTTGGATACTTAATCAACTGAGCCACCTAGGCGCCCCTTCCCTTACAATTTTCTTAACATTTTCTTTACTCTAGCTTACTTTATTGTAAGAATATAATATATAATACATATAGCATACAAAATATGTGTTAATCAACTGTTTATGTTATCAGTAAGGCTTGTGGTCAACAGTAGGCTATTAGTTACGTTTTGGAGGAGTCAAAAGTTATATACTGATTTTTGACTGCAAGGGGTCAGCACCCCTAGCCTCCATGTTCTTCAAGGATCAACTGTACTATATCTGTCCTGACTTGATTTGTATATAATCTCAACTGTCTATCCATATTAAGCAAACTTATTTTGGGGACATCAGGAGTTACATGTTCCATTTACTGACCATTTATAAAGCCATTAACAAGTATGGATTAGTCTCAAACAACATTGCTATAATTGAAAGCAACACATAACATTTATTGAACACTCTTTGTATGAACATTCTTTGTAAGGGACAGCACTAGTCTCACACTTAACCCATTGAACTAAAGACAAATTAAATTAGATTATACTGTATTCTCAGGGTGAGCTAATGAACACGTGGTAAAACATTCAAACAATGTTATCCATCAGAGGGTAGGAAGGCAAGTGACAAGAGTAGAGAAAGCTAACCTAGACCTGAGAAGTCAAATAGGAGCAGGGATAGGAGTACCACATTCTAGCCTGAGATATGGACTGCCAGGGCCAACAGGCAGTTAGAGCTGGGTGGAAGTAAGGTGAAGTTTGCTGAGAGAAGCAGCGGAAGGGAAAAAGTAAAGATAACCAGGAAGATGAAGAAAAGACAGTTGGACTTTATTAGCACAGTATTTGTTCTTGTTTTGTTTTTTAAAGATTTGGTCTGGGGAGCACCTGGTTGACTTTTTTTTTTTTTTTTTTTTTGAGTTGACTCCACACCCAATGTGGAGCTCAAACTCATGACCCCAAGATCAAGAGTCACATGCTCTACCAAATGAGTCAGCCAGACACATCCCTAATATGGATTTTTAAAATTTTATTTATTTACTTTGAGAGATAGATGTAGGGGGAGGGGGGGAGGGGCAGAGAGAAAGGGAGGGAGAATCCCAGAGCCCCCAGTGCAGGGCTCAAACTCACAAACCTAGAGATTGCAACCTGAGCTGCAATCAAGTGTCAGATACTTAACTGACTGAGCCACCCAGGCAACCCCTGCAACCCCCCCCACTGCCCCTGCTAGTATTTGTTAAGTGAAAAACACATTTGACCAACATGGCTTCTTTTTTAAAAAAATTAGAAATTTATCAGAATAGGCTCCTATTTAGAGAGAGTTATTATTTCTCCAGAATCAAAAGCATAAACTAGAAAAGATTCAGCTTTGGGTAAAGCCTAGCTATTCTCATGAAACACGTCTGCAGACTGTGAAAAATTAGTCTCTAAGAACTAAAAGATAGTTCATTCAAAGTGCAAGACTTATGTTAATAAGAATATGAACATATATTTATGTACTTGCATATATTAAAAGAATTTGAGGGGCAACTGGGTGGCTCAGTAGGTTAAGCATCCGACTTCGGCTCAGGTCATGATCTCATCATGGTTGGTGGATTCGAGCCCCAAACTGTGCTGACAGTGCAGAGCCTTCTTGGCTCTCTCTCTGCCCTCCAGGATTTGAGCTTTCTCTCTCAAAATAAATAAATAAACTTAAAAAAAAAAAAAGTATTTGAGAGGGTGATTTAGAATCTCAATTATAAATCTTCAAGGCAGGAATCTTGCTTATCTTGCCGCTAAGGGAGGTGAATGGGCTGACAATAGTGGCATTAAAGCCTTATACTTGCTAAGTCATCTGTCTAAAGGGGATAAACAGGTTGTTTGTTCTCCCAACACCTAGAGGCAAGATTTTTACTCAGTTATTACAACATTACCACAAACTTGTGGATTCTGCAAAGGTTGCCTAGCAACATTACAGTTAGGAACATTGGGTGGTGAAAGAACAGGAAATTTGAATTAGATATGCCCGGGGCAGGTGGGCATAACTCCATCCCTCCAGTACAGTGAGTGCTGTACTCAGAGAAGCATGAAATTTAAAAAATCAGGACAATCATTTAGAATTTCAGTTAGGGCATTGCTGCAGTTAAACCATAACATTGTGCCATGTTCTCAGCTAGAGGAGGTAGGGCCTTGGTTTCGTACTCATTTTGGCACTTTTGTTTTAAAGAACACCAGCTTTTTTTCAATTATTCCAGAAACATTTATTAAGTACCTTCTCAGGGGCCAAGGCACATTGCTGGTCGCTGGTGCTCTAAAGACAAATAAAACTTGATCTCAGCCCTGGGTGGAAGGGAAGCCAGACCAGTAAACAAAGACTGTTACAGAGTCCATGCCAAGTGTGGTTAGAAAACCTGGTTCCCGGAGTGTCTCTTTTACCTAGAAGTGGAGAAACTTAAGAAAAGGCTTTATAGAAGAAATCGTTCTCCCACTGAATCTTGTTTCCAACTTTTAAAGAAATTCTTTCTTTCCTTCAGTCATTCTATGGAAATTTACCTCTCCCATTCTGTGGGCAGAACTTGGTGCCAAGAATTCAAAGTACTGGCTCTGTGGACCAAGAACTCTTCCCTCCCCGTTGTTTGGAAGCCAGGCCCTTTTGCTCTAATCTACTTCAAGGACCTCCCAGTTTAAGGAAGCAGACAGGTGGCATGGTTAAGAGTCGAAAAAAAAAAATGTTAAAAGAGTATTTACCTCCAAGAAGAGGTAGCTGGGGTACTTCTGTACCATTTGAATTTATATTGAGATAGAAAAGTAAGCCAATCAACAAATATTTAAATAAGGGCTCTATTATCACTCAGAAGATATTGAGCACGTAAGCCATGTTAGAATACTGCAATAAACAAAATAGAAAAGGTTCCTACATTCAGGGAACTCATTTTCTAGAAGGGGATAGTAATAAATAAACAACCAACACACTTTGAGATAGATATAAGCCTGTTAAGGAAATAACAGGGTGTTGTGAAAGAGTGAGGGGGGAGGGGAAGTGAGCTTGCATGGATAGCCTCAGAGGATACAGAATTCCTACATAGAACGGGCTTAGAAGCAACATTCTAGTTGGGGAGAAGTTATCTACTGGGCTTTAAAGTTTTTTTTTTTTTAAGTTTTTTTTTTAATATTTATTTATTTTTGAGACAGAGACAGAGCATGAATGGGGAAGGGTCAGAGAGAGAGGGAGATACAGAATCTGAAACAGGCTCCAGGCTCTGAGCGGTCAGCACAGAGCCCGACGTGGGGCTCGAACTCATGGACTGCAAGATCATGACCTGAGCCGAAGTCGGACGCTTAACTGACTGAGCCACCCAGGCGCCCCTTAAAGTTCTTAGGAAACACACTAGTTTTACATACAACTCATGCTAATGATCAATAAAGAGTAGTTTTCTGAAGTTACTTTTTTAATTTTTTAAAATGTTTTATTTTTGAGAAAGTACAAGCATGGGAGGTGCAGAGAGAGGGGAACAGAAGATCTGAAGCAGGCTCTGTGCTGACAGTAGAGAACCCGTTGTGGGGCTTGAACTCATGAACTGTGAGATCATGACCTGAGCCAAAGTCAGACACTCAACCAACTGAGCCACCCAGGTGCCCCTAAAGTTATTTTTATTTACACTTACATGAAATTAAGAAAAGCAATTCAATATGGTCAACTATCCACATCAAAGGCTTATATCCCATGAGGAGTGAAGAAGAGGCGGTATTCTAGGAAGAGTGCTAAAAATCATTCCTTGGGTTTGGCCACCAGGGATCAGAGAATGCCTCCCCTTGAAACATAACAAAAGGGTAGAGTTCCAGTCTTTCAAGAGCTTAACGCTAAATTTGGATTAACATACAAAAAAGACACAAAAGCAAATGTCTGGAGAAGACAGCTGTTTTCCCCTCACTGCATCTTCAAGTATGTGGTATCAGGGAATTTCCCATGTGGTATTTTTTTAAATACACTTTATTGTCAAATTGACTAACATACAATGTATACACTGTGCTCTTGGCCCATGTGGTAAGTACTAAAATGTGTTTCCATTATTAAAAATTCAGCTTGAGTTCAGTCTTTGAAAAGTGTTAGAACAACATATATGGTCAAGTGTTAATATTCATAAAGTGCTACAATAAGAAAACAGACAATAGAAATAAACATAAGTGGCCACTGGCACATGAAAACTGTCCAACCATATGAGTCAAAGCAACAAAATTAGGGGGCTTGGATGGCTGAGTCAGTTAAACCATGCACTTCGCTCAGGTCATGATATCACGGCTAGAGCTCAAGTCCAGAGTCAGGCTCTCTGCCGTCAGCACAAACCCCACTTCAGATCCTGTGTCCCCCATCTCTCCCCCTCCCCTGCTCTCTCTCTCTCTCAAAAAACAAACAACAACACATTAAAAAAAATTACATTAACAAACATTAAATATCCACTTATGTCCAGAATTCATGAGCAGCGTACACTAATCCACTGCTAGTGAGAACGTAAATTGTTTTCTTTTGGAGGTCAGTCTGGCAGTTTATATCCTTTGACCTAGTAATTCTCACTTCTATGAATCTATCTTTAAAAAAAAAAACAACAGGGGCGCCTGGGTGGCGCAGTCGGTTAAGCGTCCGACTTCAGCCAGGTCACGATCTCGCGGTCCGTGAGTTCGAGCCCCGCGTCGGGCTCTGGGCTGATGGCTCAGAGCCTGGAGCCTGTTTCCGATTCTGTGTCTCCCTCTCTCTCTGCCCCTCCCCCGTTCATGCTCTGTCTCTCTCTGTCCCAAAAATAAATAAACGTTGAAAAAAAAAAAATTTAAAAAAAAAAAAATAAAAAAAAAAAAAAAAAAAAAAAAAAAAAAACAACAAAAAACCTCAAACAACACAGAGACAAAAAACCACGCGAGGAGTCAGAATATTCATCACGGGGTTATTTACAACTGAAAAATTCCAGAAACTTTCCTGTGCGGCTCTAAAGGGCAGATGAGATCACAGTTTGACCGGGCACTAGAGTGATTTCTTCTCAAGGTGCATTTAAGTTTGCTGTGAGGTGGGCCAATCCGTTTTGCCAACACTTGCCCACGTGCTGGCAAACAAATATAAACACCGTGGCCGCGTGGTGAGCGCTTGGTTTCGTGCTGGGGCCGACTGTTGGTGCCGCTGGTGTTTACTCTGGACAACTCTCGGGTGGACTGCCACAGCTTGGGGGAACTCACCTCGCTGGGGACACACCCGACCCTAACAGCCACCCTGGGGGGAAACTGAGGCTCCACAGGCCTTCCCCCCAGCCGTTTCCCCGCCTCCGACTCTCGTCTGTGGGCCTTCCTGCTGATTTCTGGGTCCGGCCTAAGCAACGCGCTCAGTTCACAAAGCTCCAGAGGCCCGAGTCACCATTTCCGGCTCAAACCTCTACCGGGGAACGTGACTGCCTACAGCCACGCCTACAACGCCCCCAGCGGCTCGCACCGAAAGGACACGAGACTGGCAGGAGAGCCACGGTGGTTTCCTGCTCGCCCCGACCCGGAGGAACCCAGGAGTGTTCCCTGGCCCCCACCTCAGACCCGAGAGCGCTGAGGTACCGCGAGCAAGCCGCCTCCAGGGTGGCGTTCGGCTGGGCCTAGTCGAGCCTAGCACCCTTCGCTCCTCCCAGAGGGCCGCCTCGGCTGCCCGGTCCGGCCCCGACCGGGCGGTGCCCGGCTGGGTTCCCGGAGGTCGGACTCCCTCATAGGCCCGTGGCGCCCCGCCCGCCCAGGCCGGGCCGCCGAGGGCGGGCGGAGCCAGCGGGTTCGCGCCAAAATCGCGTAGCTGATCCCTCCCCCGTGGGCTACGTCGCGCCCTCCTTTTTTTTCAAACCCCGGGCTGGGCGGGGATTGGTGGGCTGGGCACTCACGTGGTTAACGGTCGCGGGAAGCCGCGGAGCCCGAACCTGCGGCTGGACCTGCGGGGACACCAGCCTCGGCGCCCGGGCCGCCCCGCCTCCGCTGGACAGTCCGCGCCGCCGCTGCCGACCCCCGCCACCGCCGCCCGCAGTCCCGAGCGCTCCGGAGCCTCAGCCCGCCGCCGCGCAAGTCCGCCACCGCGGCGACCAGGCGCGCCCAGTCGCACGTGGCGGACCCGCCCCCTAGGCCGTCCCGAGTCCTCGACTCCGCGGGCTTCGACTCTCCGGTCCTCGGCCCCGGCCCCAGGGCGAGATGAGCTTCCTAAGCCGGCAGCAGCCGCCGCCGCCCCGCCGTCCCGGGGCTTCTTGCACTTTGCGGCAGAAGCTGATCTTCTCGCCCTGTAGCGACTGTGAGGAGGAGGAGGAGGAGGAAGAGGAGGAGGGCAGCGGCCACAGCACGGGGGAGGACTCGGCCTTTCAAGAGCCTGACTCTCCACTGCCGCCCGCGCGGAGCCCCACAGAGCCCGGGCCGGAGCGCCGCCGCTCGCCCGGCCCGGCCCCCGGCAGCCCCGGGGAGCTGGAGGAGGACATGTTGCTGCGAGGCGCCTGTCCGGGCGCGGACGCGGCGGGCGGCGGGGCCGAGGGCGACTCATGGGAGGAGGAGGGCTTCGGCTCCTCATCGCCGGTCAAGTCGCCGGCAGCCGCCTACTTCCTGGGCAGCTCGTTCTCGCCGGTGCGCTGCGGCGGCTCGGGGGACGCGTCCCCGCGCGGTTGCGGGGCGCGCCGGGCTAGCGAGGGCCCCTGCTCGCCGCCGCCGGACCACCCCGGCACCCCGCCGCACAAGACCTTCCGCAAGCTGCGGCTCTTCGACACGCCGCACACGCCCAAGGTGAGAGGACGCGGGGCCCGGGCGCCCCGAGCCCGCGCCCGCCCAGCCTTTTAAAAAGGCCGCGGCGCCAGGAGCCGAGCGCGGCGCTCCCCGGATTCGGTTACATAACCGCCTGGCCGCACCCCCACTCGCTCCCCTGAGCCGCAACAAAAAGTTGGCAGCCCCTCTTTTTGGCCCTGCCCAGAAGTTGTCCGTTAAGATTATGTAACTGAACAATGGGCCTCTTCTGGAACTTCTTCATCTTTCAAGATCGGCGCCGTCCAGGTGGCTGACGATTTCACGCCGGTCGAGTCGGGGCCGTGCCGAGCGTGTCAGCCCGGAGTGTGGCACTGATATAACGTGGTTTGGAAAGATGTTGGAGCGGTGCTGGCGCGGCCACCTGACACTCCCGAGGGCGGCAGCCATATGGTGCCTTTTAAACGCAGTGAGGGGCCCTGTAATTTGGGCGGCCACACTCAGGAGTTCGGTTAAAAAATTTTTTCATGCGCTTACCGTTTCGTGTCATGTGGCCTTAAGGGGTTAAGTTGGAGGTATGCAGGGTGACTGCGCTTCGACTTGGGAGGAAAGGCTGGCCTTCCAAGCATTTCCAGTCGTAAAGATTCCTTAATTCAGGGTAGCTTTTAAGAATCTATCCGTGCATATTTATCGGGTAAGCGTTTGTTTACACCCTTGGGTTTGCAGTGCCTATGTGTGGTCAGCCTGACTAATGATTGGGGACAACCCAACTGTTAAAGCCAGCAGTGGTGGTGTTGTTTGGACCCTTGTGCTTTCAAACTGCTGATAACGTATCACAATGAAGGAGGTGTTCAGCACCTGTTTTTGAGTGGCAAGTGAGTATGCAGATTGCCACTTGTGGAACTTGAGAAGTAACAGATTTTAAAATGAACCCTACCTGAAATGAGGACAAGTATCATGTTTATAAGAGTAATATGGAAAATGGACCTTGTAAGTGAGTCGGGTTCAGTGCGGTTAATCCTAGACCTTGGGAAGAAGTGTGGTTTTTTTTTGGTTTTTTGTTTTTTGAGTGTTCTTGTGTATTAAGGACATGCCCAAGGCAAGATCCCTTTAGAAGCGTGGGGAGGAGTCCAGCGAAGTTGGTTTTGAAAGCCCTATTTGGATGGGGGGGGGGGGCGGGAGGGAGCTTTTATGGGGCTCCCTGACTGCTTTGTATTTTTAGATGGATTGAAAGAGTTTAACTTTTAGACTCTAGAATAAACTTAATTTTAGTCTGCATTTCTATTCTTTCTAGTGTTAGAGACCTATTTTATGTGGCTGTCTTTTTCAGAAAAGGTGACTGGTTTCCACCTTTCACTGTTCAAGTTAAGCACTGTTTATTTTGCTTGAGATGTGGTGGATTGTGTGTTGCTTTGACCTACACTATCAGCCATGAGAAAGGCTTGTTGAAGGTTGGGTTGAGAAAGCGGTCTATAGAATTTAGATACTAAAATTTTACTTTTCCTGCCCTAGAGTTTGCTCTCCAAAGCTCGAGGAATCGATTCCAGCTCTGTTAAACTCCGAGGTGGTTCTTTGTTCATGGATACAGAAAAATCAGGAAAAAGGGAATTTGACATGCGACAGACTCCTCAAGTGAATATTAATCCTTTTACCCCAGATTCTGTGTTACTTCATTCCTCAGGACAGTGTCGTAGAAGAAAGCGAACACATTGGAATGAGTAAGTTATTTAGTTTGGTTCCCTAACCATCCAAGGTTGATTTGTGGTACTTATCAAAATTTAATTTCATCTGAATGACATGGAAATTTATGCTCTGAAATTTTTCTGTTACTAGCACTTGCTTCCCAGGAGAGGCAGGTAGGAAGTAATCAGCTGTGGAGAAGAAGTAGTGTAAGAAAGGAAGGAATAAAAAGCCTAGATGGCTTGTAGGAAATCTGGTGTCAAAATGAAGCAGGCAGAGAGAGTTATTTATTATTTAGAAAGACTTAAATTTTGATATGTGCAGTGGTATTGGCTTGTAGTTAATCTGCATTTTTTTTCAGTAGGGACAGCATTTTAATCAGCTGAGGTATATCTTGTGATTACAAAATTAAGTGCTTTCTTGTCTGTTTTTATTCATTAAAATGCATTTTCACTGTACATCTATCAGATAAAGTTTTGGATCTCTAGTTGATGTGTCTGTCAGATCTACTGATGGAAACATACATAATGTTTTCCAGTTCTTGTGGTGAAGATATGGAAGCCAGTGATTATGAGTTTGAAGATGAAACAAGACCTGCTAAAGTAAATAGCTTTTTATTTTTTTGTTTCTGAAATTTCATTTTCGACTTCTTACTTAACAAGTAACCATATATACATGTTAAATACGCATTCAAACAAAACGTAATGATTTTTAAATTTCACACATAGGGCTATTATTATAGCAAAAAATCATTTTCATGTCTTTGTGAATATACCCCTTATTGCAGAGAATCACAATTACCGAAAGCAATATGAAGTCACGGTATACAACAGAATTTCATGAGCTAGAGAAAATTGGCTCTGGAGAATTTGGTTCTGTGTTTAAGTGTGTGAAGAGGCTGGATGGATGCGTTTATGCCATTAAGCGATCAAAAAAGCCATTGGCTGGCTCCGTTGATGAGTACGTATTAAAATTTTTGTCTTTTACTCTTATTCCCTATGGTGTTGCAAATGTTAAGATTTTACATAACCAAGTAGTGAAATTAATTCTCTCACTTTTGAGAAGCCATAATAATTTAATCAGATCCTTTTCATTTTGTGCCATTAATTCTTACTGAACTTGGTAAAATAATATGAGTAGTCTGATTTTGAAGGCTAACTTAAATTTTTTTCTGGGAGCATCCATGAATTCACAGTAAAATGGAGTTTTGTTTTTCCCGAGTCCTAGGGCCAGCAAGGTTCCTTCTTTGTAACTAGCATTTTTCTTTAATGGAAGCCTTTAGAAAAATCTGGTACAGAGTCTTAACACCCTCCCTCTCAAGGAAGTTATTTCTTCAGCATAATGATAGATAACAAGTCAAGTTTCTTTTATGAAGTTTCAGATAAATTAATTCAGTTTAGGCTTGAATAAAAATGACGTACCATTCTATCAATGTCAAATTTCTCCTAGGCAGAACGCTTTGAGGGAAGTGTATGCCCATGCAGTGCTTGGACAACATTCTCATGTAGTTCGATATTTCTCTGCATGGGCAGAAGATGATCATATGCTTATACAGAATGAGTATTGTAATGGTGAGTAATACATTGTTCTGTTTGAAACTTGTGAGTTCAGAAAAATGAACACCGAGGAAATGCTTATTTTTATCTGAAATCCTACTTTAACTCTGTGTTTCTTTTATTTCTTTTTTTATAAATTTTTTTAAATTAAATTTTATTAAAAAATTTTTTTAACGTTTATTTTTGAGAGAGAGAGAGAGTGCGAGCAGGGGAGAGACAGAGAGAGAGAGAGACAGAATCCGAAGCAGGCTCTAGGCTCTGAGCTGTCAGTACAGAGCCCGATGCGGGGCTTGAACCCACAAACCGTGAGATCATGACCTGAGCTGAAGTCGGCCACCCAACCAACTGAGCCACCCAGGCGCTCCCCCCTTTTATTTCTTAAAATGTGAAGATCAAGGAGCCTAACATGAATTTCAAGTTCATTGCCTACCTTGATGTTAAGTAAAAATTGTAAACGTTGTCCCTTTTACCTCAGTAGTAGAATTGTGCATATTGTGTGCATGTTAGTCACACTGATTTGGAGAGGACAGTGGACTTGCCATATGTATTTTAGCATCCCTAGCATGTAGCATAGTGTATGTGGGATATAGTAGTTAATAACGCAGGTTCAATGCATCTAGTCTTCCTTTTCCATTTCATTTTATGTGCTATTAAAACTGATACTGGTTTAAACCAGTGACAGTGACTCTCCATTGTTCTAACTTCAGCCATTTGTCCAAAGTATTCTATAATCTTGCCCCCATTCCCGTTTATCCAGCCTAGTGTACCACTAGAATCCACTCAGACTTTTTTTATTATGTTAAACTCTTTTAGTTCTCTAGCTTCGTTCGCCTCTCTCCCTCATTTCCCCTCCAAACCAACAAAACAAGCATCTATAGAAGTTCAATTTTGGACTTCTGGAGAGCTTTTGATTTCAGCAAGTCTTTCAAGGACCAACTTGGTTCCCCCTTTTTTCATTAAACCTTAGTCAAAACCCTGGTCTCAATTCTGATTCTTGTAAATACCTGTTATTAAATAGTAAATAGGTAAATCATTATATACACTGGATTTCCATTTCTGTATATTTGAATAGTAGAGAATTTAGAATTTAGTGAACAGTTGAGAGGTGATTAACAATGATTTATGTTTGTGTTACTTATTTTTGTTGACTTTCATTATTTTTTCCTTAAATAAGACCAGCCATCTCATAGCTTGTGAATAAATAAGTGGTGTAGGTAGTGGATTCAGATTTTCAGTATTTAAAAACATTGAACAAAACAGAAGTAAAAGAGCCTTTTCTCATGCCTTATTTCTTACTGAACTGTCATTTTATTCTCTACACTTGAAAGAATTAAGTGCTCAGTATACAGCATTGCTGCTAATTTGTTTCACACATCTCTTGAAATGTTTCTATTCATATCATCAAAATATGTGTGTAGCTGTCTCTCATGGCCTTGTGGACTCTTCCGGTTTTTAACCTTCATTTTTCAGTTACTGTACTTAATATAGGGCTGTCTGACCTGTCTGACCATGTCTTCTCTACTCCGTGTTTGCTAGATGCCATCTTCTAGTTTCTTTCTCTCTCTCACTTTGATGTGGCTGGTCCTCTTAACAAGGATTTCCGTAGCAGTCCGGGATCACAAATTTGTAACAATCTACCAAATAAATATGTGGTGGTGTAATTCAAATAATTTTGAGAAAACTCTTGGTCCTGGGGGGATAGGGAGAGGTGATTTGTCTTGCTAACCTCTCATTATGAAGACTTTGTCCTAACAAAAACAAAACTTTGTCCTGGTATAAAGTTAAATTATAAAATAATCTTCTGAAGCAGTTTATTATTTTGGAACAGTATAACACAAAGAATATACAGATCTTTAGAAACAGGATTGCCTCAGTATAGTTCATTCTATGTAGATGAAAGCAAATAAGGCGATCTAGATACATTTGTAAACTTTTTTTGTGTCCTTTTGCCACCATTCTTCTCTCCACATAAAACTTTGAATGTCCTAATAATAGACCTGATCTTCAAATCCTTTTCCATAGTTTCACAGGGAAATGATTCTGTTATTTCATTTGTACATGGTGATTAACTGATATCCTTTACCGTGACTAAGTTTCTTTATTATCTCAAACACTCATTTGCATTTTAAGTCTTTTGTCTGGGTTTGGTGAGAGACTGAAATTTTTACCCATGGTAAACAAGTGTGGAAAAATGTTGATGGATAGGGGAAGAGAACCTGAAATATCAGTTGAGTGTCTTGCTCTTCTCTCACCTCTCTCTTTCTTTCAGCAATGAGATAGAAGGAACTGGCCTAGCTATAGGTGCTGGACCCACTAAAAAGCAGCTGTATTCTATCTTATTAAACTTGGTCTAGGACTTCAAGCCCACTTGTCTGACAAGCTTATTGACCTCTCTTCTAAGCCCTCTTTTTCCTGAAGTTCAAAATTTGTACAAGTATGGAGAACATACTTAAGCCTAAAATATCGAGGTGTGTGATTTATTTTTATTTTTAAAACACATTGGACATTTTGCTATTTAGCCTTTCCTGACTAACAACATGTATCAGTATACCTCCCTGATTTTATTACCCTGGCTCTGATTTTATTATTCCTAACTAAGCTTTAAACAGATGTGGTTTGTTTTGGTTTTTGTTTTGTTTTGCTTTGTATAACTCCTCTTTTCCTTTGAGATAAGTTATAAACTTATAATGTTTTTAATCAAACTTGTATAAACTTACAAAGTTTTTTAAAAGTATAAACAAATTAGCTGGTTGGTTTGATTCTATAAAAGCAAGTTAAAACTATACTAAGACACTGGTTTTTACCTATAAAATTTATAGACTACTATCAAGGGTGTGGGAAAACAAGTATTCTCATATATTAATGATGGGAGTATACATTAGTACAGACTTCTCTATGGGGGATTGTGTGTGTGTAAGTAAAATTGCCCCAGATTTGTCTTCCAAAACCCTCTTAGCTATAAAAATTTATCCTGTATGTAAGATAGTATCTCTCACACACACACACACACACACACACACACACACACACACACACGCTTGAGCCACATACTAGTATTGTTTTATGATTATACCTACTCTAAAAGCCAGTAGTTTTTTTTTTTCTATGAGATATATTAAATGTATGTTGTATGACCAATGTACAAAGTTATTTCTTAGACCGTAGTATATAGTAGCAAAGGAAATTATTTTAAAATGTTCCTCAGGAGATTGGTTAGTTCCTTACCATTCGGTTATACAGTGGAATTGTATAGAGACTTAGGAGAGAACAAGGTAGTCTTTGTGTATTAGTAAAGAATGATCTTCAAGATCATGAAAATGTTACCATTTGTGTAAAAAGGAATTGAAAAAGATATATAAGAAACAAATAACATTGGTTTATTCTGGGAAAAAGAACCAGGTAGGATGCTGGGGTATCTGGATGACACAGAGACTTTATATTTTGTACCTATGTGAGTATATTACCTGTTGAAAGAGTAAGATTTTGATATCACAAACAAGGAGGAGGGAATAGGTCCTATAAAATGTCACTTTCTTTGTTGAGTTTGTGACCATTCAGTAAAGATGGAGAAAAATATTTCAGAAAGAAGAAATTGCTAATTTTTTCCATGTTCGTTAGGTGGAAGTTTAGCTGATGCCATAAGTGAAAACTATAGAAGCATGAGTTACTTTACAGAAGCAGAGTTGAAGGATCTCCTTTTGCAAGTTGGCCGGGGCTTGAGGTATATTCATTCAATGTCTTTGGTTCACATGGATATAAAGCCTAGTAAGTATTACAAATTCTCTGACCTGTGTTCTTTAGTGTTATAGAGAATAAATGATTTCATTAAAACAGCATGAAAGCATACACGTCCATGGGGCACCTGAGTGGCTCAATTGGTTAAGTATCTGACTCTTGATTCTGGCTCAGGTCATGATCTCATGGTTTGTCAGTTTGAGCCCCACAATCAGACTCTGCGCTGTCATCACAGAGCTTGCTTGGGATTCTCTCCCCCTCTGTGCTCTTTCCCAGCTCGCGCTCTCTCTCTCTCGCTCAAAATAAATAAACTTTATATGTATGTATGTGTATATATACATCTATCTTACTGTGTTTTTTCATTGTTAGTTTTAAAAGAACTTTGAGCCACATGTAAGTATTGTTTTATGATTTCCAGACACCTTTTCCCTTGTTATCCCAAAATATTTGAGACAATAAACTAATTTTTATTAAAAGTTGGAAAAATTTGCCACGTCTTATGGGAACTGTATAGTCATGAACTAGGTAGTACTCTGATTGGGAGACCGAGAATCTGTTGTTTAAAGCCCTGCTCTTCTAGGGTGCCTGGGTGGCTCAGTCGGTTGAGCGTCCGACTTCGGCTCAGGTCTTGATCTCGCGGTCTGTGAGTTCGAGCCCTGTGTCAGCCTCTGGGCTGACAGCTCAGAGCCTGGAGCCTGTTTTGGATTCTGTGTCTTCCTCTCTCTCTGCCCCTCTCCTGCTCATGCTCTGTCTCTCTGTCAAAAATAAATAAACATTAAAAAAAAAAAATAAAGACCTTCTCTTCTGCTAGGCTATGAACCATAATCCTAAAGTAATGCTGGTACTGGTAATGGGGTTGTTAGAATCAAATGAGATATGTGAGCATGCTTTTGGAAACTTAAGTGCTATACAAACATGGTGGTATTTCTAGCCTATATACCATGAAAGTGTTACTGTATTATGCAGAAAACAAATGGCACATGCAGTATGATTATCTTATATTAAAAATTTTTTTTTTCAACGTTTATTTATTTTTGGGACAGAGAGAGACAGAGCATGAACAGGGGAGGGGCAGAGAGAGAGGGAGACACAGAATCGGAAACAGGCTCCAGGCTCTGGGCCATCAGCCCAGAGCCCGACGCGGGGCTCGA
This sequence comes from Lynx canadensis, assembly GCF_007474595.2. Taxonomy (NCBI): domain Eukaryota; kingdom Metazoa; phylum Chordata; class Mammalia; order Carnivora; family Felidae; genus Lynx; species Lynx canadensis. Next base: position 66,314,183 of record NC_044312.2, read on the forward strand.
ACTCACAGACCGCGAGATCGTGACCTGGCTGAAGTCGGACGCTTAACCGACTGCGCCACCCAGGCGCCCCTGATTATCTTATATTAAAAAGATGCAAGTGCATGCTACAATGGCATTTTAGTGCAAATCCCTCTCATTTTGTTAAAATAACTCATAATGTACATACTGTTTTAAAACTTGTCATATGTCACCTCTACCTTTTTGTTTCAGTAAATTTTCATCTCCTTTAATACCCAGATCATGCTTAAATTTTCCCCAGGTGTCCCAGGTTCTTGATGGCTGATTTGTCCATACTAGTATCCATTTCAGGACTATGTGTTGCATCTGCTTCTATCCTTTTTTTTTTTTAAGTTTATTTTTGAGAGAGAGCGCGTGGATGGGGGAGGGCAGAGAGAGGGGGAGACACAGAATCAGAAGCCGACTCCAGGCTCTGACCTGTCAGCACAGAGCCAGATGCAGGGCCTGAACCCACAAACTGTGAAATCGTGACCTGCGCTGAAGTCAGATGCCCAACCAGCTGAGCTACCCAGGCGCCATAATTTTTTATAATTTTTTAAAGCTTATTTATTTTTGAGAGAGAGCGACAGCATGAGCTGAGGAGGGGCAGAGAGAGAGAGAGACAATATCCCACGAAGACTCCACACTGTCAGCACAGAGCCAGTGCAGGGTTTGAACTCCCAAAACCATGAGATCATGACCTGAGCCAAAACCAAAAGCCAGACGCTTAACCGACTGCGTCACCCAGGTGCCCCTCCCTTGCATCATTTAGCTTATTCCTCTTTCCTCTGTATTTCTTACAAAGTGGAAGTTATAAAAGGTTGATGAATTCAAGTATGAATTTTAGGCTAGGTGTGTGTGTGTGTGGTTTTTTTTTTAATGTTTATTTAAAGTTTTTTTAATGTTTTTATTTTTGAGAGAGAGAGAGCAGGGGAGGGGCAGAAAGAGAGGGAGACACAGAATCCAAAGCAGGCTCTAGGCTCTGAGCTGTTAGCACAGAGCCCAATGCAGGGCTTGAACTCACAGACTGTGAGATCGTGTCCCGAGCCAAAGTCGGACACTTAGCCGACTGAGCCACCCAGGCACCCCCAGTGTTTATTTATTTTTGAGAGACAGAGCACAAGTGGGAGAGAGGCAGAGAGGAGACACGGAATCCAAGGAAGGCTCCAAGCTGTCAGCACAGAACTCATGAGGCCATGACCTGAGCTAAAGTCTGATGCTTCACTGACTGAGCCACCCAGGCACCCCATAGCTAGGTGTTTTTAAGTTGACTTTAATGAAGTTTTTTGGTTTTTGTTTTTTTTGTCTGTGGAAATGTGTGATTTATGAGAAATTAAATCATTTTACACAACCTACTTTAATTCTGTAAGTTACATGAAGAATTCTTACCTATGTGTAAACAACTCAGATTTTTATTTTCAAAAGGGAAAATATAATATTTGGACTGAAGGCAGTAAATATGAATTAGTAAGATTTAAATCACTCACACCTTGTATTAAGTGTCAGACGAACACAGTGGACCCTTATAAGTACCAAAAGTTGAAAACATTAAGGCATGTGAATTTTAAAATTTCAAATTCACAAATACCATCGTAAAGTAAGTTGTCCTATAAATAAAGTGAAGTTGGAAAGATGACTTCAGTAAATATAACATTTATGAACTCAGTATTACATTGGTAGAACTGTTAAAGTGAAAACTGTCACTGAAACTTATGTCAATTATAAACTTACTAGAATTTAAAGAAAAATATGTGTACAGCAGAAATGAACCACAGAGCTACATTGGGATGTAGATGCTGTATGGTTAGCCAAACTCAAGTTCCATTATTTGTATGTTTTGCACCAGCCTGTGGCATTAGGTTAAAATTTATAATTTTGTAGCATCACAAATTACTACATTATTACTTTTTGTATTGTTTCTAAGTAGTTAAAGCCGAAGATCAATGTGTAGATGACAAGGGTCTAATGCAGTAGTTTCCAAGTGTTCAAAGATCAGTACTCGGCAAGAAAATATGTTCCTAGAAAATACAACCCCAGTTCCTATCCCCTGAGATTCTTACTCTCATTGGCTTTTGGGGTAGAACATATGAGAATCTGTATTTGAAAGCTTTTGTGATGATTCTGTTGCACGGCCTTGTTTTTTGAGCTTTGGTTATAGTATTAATTGTTAGTGCAGCTTACATAATTAATTGTTTGACAGGTAATATTTTCATATCTCGAACCTCAATCCCAAATGCTGCCTCTGAAGAAGGAGATGAAGATGACTGGGCATCAAACAAAGTAATGTTTAAAATAGGTAAGAAAAAAAGATGACCAGATTATTACCTTAAAATAAAGTAAGAGGTTGTTTAACTCTTGACTCTATTTTTTTTAATACTTATAGGTGATCTTGGTCATGTAACAAGGATCTCTAGTCCACAAGTTGAAGAGGGTGATAGCCGTTTTCTTGCTAATGAAGTTTTGCAGGAGGTAGTTTTTTTTCTTTAATAATCCTGTTTGCTTTATAACAATGCAGACATTAAATTTTTAAGCTAATAATAGGTAAAATGGTCAAAAAAAAAAAAAAAGCCTAAACCATTAGCTGGGTATTTAATTTAGCAAAATTCAGTAAAGGCAGAGATTTATAGTATTCAACAATGGTGGAGTTGTGGTAAAAGAGAATTTCTCATACATTACTATTAGAACTATAAAATGCCATAGCCTTTTTGGAGATCAAAGAGTTTGTATCAATGTTTTAAAATCCTGTACCCTTTGATCCAGAATTCCCATTTGGGAACAATGTAAATAAGTGTTTAGCAGTAAGGGAACAAAAATAAATAATGACATGTAGTTAATAGTACTGTTTTAAAAAGAGTGTGACCAAAAAAAAAAAGGTGACAAAATATTTCGTGGTAAGAGTTTTGAATGCAAGTGGAACATGTAGAACAAATAAATTGTACGATCCCATTGTTCTTTTTATACGTGTATGTATATTTGTAGCCTGTCCATATATACGTGTTTTGTGTTTTTATATGAATGCCCCCAGAAGGTTAGGAGTTTCTAAGAGTTGAATCAAACCACTGAAAAAGAGAAGGCATTTACTTTTAGAAATGTATTTACCACTCCCCTCCCAAAGTATGTATTACTTTGTAATTAAAAAAAACTCAAATTTAGCTTTTTCTCTATTTGAATAGGTCTTAAAAGTTAAATGTGGCATTGGATATTTCAATTTAGTTCTATTTCTCACTTAAGCCATCATTGTAATTTTACCTTATTTTGGGTGTTTTTATATTAAAAAAAATTTTTTTTTTTAATTTTACAGAACTATACCCATCTACCAAAAGCAGATATTTTTGCCCTTGCCCTCACAGTGGTATGTGCTGCTGGTGCTGAACCTCTTCCTAGAAATGGAGATCAATGGCATGAAATCAGACAGGGTAGATTACCTCGCATTCCACAAGTGCTTTCCCAAGAGTTTACAGAGTTGCTAAAAGTGAGCATTTTTTTTTGTATATAAAGCACTTTTTATTGAAATGGTTTAATGTTTTATTAAATTGCCTGTCTTTACCTTAATTTTACTTATCTTTTAAGGTTATGATTCATCCAGACCCAGAGAAAAGACCTTCAGCAATGGCACTGGTAAAACATTCAGTATTGCTATCTGCTTCTAGAAAAAGTGCAGAACAATTACGAATAGAATTGAATGCTGAAAAATTCAAAAATTCACTTTTGCAGAAGTAAGTGAGGGTTTTTTGGAATGTTTTAACTTTTATTTTCATATTTTAATGAGATGACTTAGGCTTTTTGTCAGTGAAGGCTCTGGTGGTCTGGTATGCTATACAGTTAAAATTTGGGGATTTCTGCCTTAAATTAGTGTTTGTGATCTATTAATTTGTATTGTTCCTCAACTTTGAAATTAGGGACTTAAGAAATTTTTTAAATTTTAATTATTTTATTTTATTTTATTTTATTTTTTGAGAGAGAGAGACAGAGTGTGAGTGGGGGAGAGGCAGAGAGAGAGGGAGACCGAATCCGAAGCAGGGTCCAGGCTCTGAGGCCGATATGGGGCTCAAACTCATGAACTGTGAGATCATGACCTGAGCTGAAGTCAGATGCTTAACTGAGCCACCCAGGCACCCCTGGACTTAAAAAAATTTTTAAGACTAGCAAGTATTTGCAAGTGGTAATAATCCCCAATCCCTTTGGCAAAAGCTAAGTGAGCCTGTACAGGTTTTTTCCCCCCTAAACGCTCACCATAAATCAACATTTTCCTTCATTTTTTCTATTTATTTTTATGAAAGGATTAAATTCATGTCAATTAGGTTAGTAAATGAGTCTCATATTTGATCTGAATGACCTTTGATATTTTCACTAAAATGATTGGAATGTTAATTCTAATTCATTTGCTTTATTGCTGATTTTAATCTAATAAAACTGTCTTGAAATATTAAAAGGTTTATTTGCCACTAGTTTGATAGCCATCATAGTTCATACAAATAGGAAGTAGAATTTTCCTTTTATCTCTATTATATAGAGATAGTTTCACAATATGAATTAGTAGTGTTGTTTGAAATTATTTAAGATTCAGTGTCCTCTTTATTAGCATTTTTATTACTTGTGTTCAAGTGTATATGATATTTTAATTTTGAAAGCACAAAACAAAATCATAAATTTAAGTTGTTTGAGCAAAAGCAAAGTTAATATTGTAGTTTTTTCCTCAGTTATATCTTTAGAATAATGATGACATGCTAAGATCTCCCAACTGACAATATAGTTATATGTTTGGCCTCCTATGATCCCTTCCTGGGATTAAAACAATAGGTGAAAAGTCTTGTTTCCTATTTTTATGTTCTTAGAGAACTCAAGAAAGCCCAGATGGCAAAAGCTGCAGCTGAGGAAAGAGCACTCTTCACTGATCGGATGACCACTAGGTCCACCACCCAGAGTAATAGAACATCTCGACTTATTGGAAAGAAAATGAACCGCTCTGTCAGCCTTACCATATACTGAACTACTCATTTCCCACCTCCCCCAAAAAACTGTGACAAGAGGAAGCTAGGTTGAAATCACTGCTAGAATCCAGTTTGCAAATTACTTTCTCAATCGGTGTCAGTAGTTTTACTGAAATACCTTTAGGACTTTTACTTGTGAATTACAGTTGAAAGCTGTATTTTGACCAGTGCTATATCAGGCTTTCGTCTAGTCTTACTAGTCTGTCTTCTGTAGGATGTCAGTCACTGTTGGATGTTACACCAGCCTTTCCAGGGTTAACCACTGTGGTGGTGTGCTGCTTATGGTTTGCTGTTGCATTGTAATAAAAGGTGACTTTCCCTGTAGTGACCTGTAAAAAGGACTCAAGGGCTTTATTACAAACATATTCTCCCTTTGAAAAGGGAAATGCTAAGAGACTCAGTACTACTCAGCCTTCAGTGTACCTGTGTGTCAATCTTATATTTCTTTCTTTTTTTTTTAATTGTGAATTATACTTGTATATCCAACTGGGAGCACTTTGTAGGCACTGCATGAACCATGGAATGATAATTCTGTGGAAGTATTGCCTTGTGAATTTGCTGCTATTTTAGTTTTGTCCTTGCTGTAAAATTGTAGCATTAAACAATCATTGTTGTTAATAGGCTTTTTTTGGAAAACAATTATGTGAAATATGTAGCTGCTCTTGATGACAAGCAGCTATTTGCCTTTTTTTCCTTTGAACTTTGAAGCTAGTGCATTGGAGTAATGCACCTTTTTTTCCCTTTTGGATTGCTGTATTAATGTAGTATAATTATTACTGGTTTTGTAATTTTTCCTGATAATGCCCTTCCCTGACCCTTTTTAAAAGTGTTCTCTCCCTCCACCCAAGTTTTGTACTTGATTGTATTGTTAGTCTGTTTTTAAATGTTTTCCCCGGTTTCTCTTCAATATTTGTGTATATAAACTAATCTTGGCGATAGTGTACATAGCTGTTTGTAATGCCAGAATGACTTCTGACTATTCCAAGCTTTTCACAAAATATATTTTATCAATGATTAGCCATTTGACTAATAATACCGGCTAACCAGACATTGCAGAAGCAAAAACAACATAGAATTTGTCTGTCGTATGTTTGCCTATTAATTTTGGTTTGAAACATGTTTGCACATGTCTGCTTGACTTGTGTTTTACTAACATTGATTGGCATATTAAAAGTCACTCTGAGCTTACCATAATTGTCTAAATCTTGTGATGCCTGTTTTCTACTATTTTATGTCTACTATCACATTTTAACATTTAGAGTATAATGTATATAAAGTACTAAAAGCAGAGGACACATTTTTGATAGAATATGAAACATTTATTGTTTAATGATGAGCTTTAGTCTACATCAGTTACATTTTGTGATTGAAGAAAAATTTGTCCATCAATCATAAATGTTTTTCATTTGTCATATTTAATATTTGTTCATCACATAGTATATTATACATTTCATCTGCTAGAAATGTAATATAATGTAGGTTAAAATAGCTTTAGATTATTAGGTGGATGTAATGACTCATAATTTTCTAATTTGAGCTGAGTCACAGAAGAGAGCTTTAAAATGAGGTTGTAACTCAGTTGAACTAGGCTGGATTTTTTAAGAATTAAGAGTGCAGATTCAAGTGATAAACAGTGCTAATTCTACGTGACATCTTTTTCTGATGTAGATTAGAACCAGAGTAAGGTCACACACACACAAAAAAAGATGTCACAAGATCCTTGTGCTTTTTGATCATGGGTAAACAATTTGTTTGATTAGGGTCTATTTCTTCCCACTATAAACATTTCTAATAACTTTATTCAGCTTTTAAGCCTATGGCATGCTAAAAAGCACATTTTAGAGGTGTGAAAAGAATTAGTGTAGGCAGGAACAGTAGACAAGAAAGCTGATCAGTGTGGGTGACAGCCTAAAAAGCTGCAAAGACTGGAGTAGGTAACACATTTCAGTAGTCACTGACGACAAAGCTATAAAAAGTATAATTGGTGTATATTGGGATCACTCAAAGTCAAGGTGCATTTTTCAAGTGCACTAGCTTCAAAGAAAAAAAATCAGGTGTTTTTCATCAAGTTGATATTTGCAGTAAAATTTTCACATATTGTTTAAGAATATTAGATTAAGTAGGAAAAAATTGGTTTTCTAAGAAGGAATTCTTACCATTTGAAAGCTGAGGAGAGTTGGGCTTATATTCATTCACCACAGGATACTTACATTGAGTGCCTTCTATGTGCTAATTAGTAGCCCAAAGACCAGTAAAAAATAGTCTTTGCCCCTTGGTACTCAGGATAAAATAGGGGAGACCCAGGTAAACATAAAATGACAGTAAAATGTAGTAAGTGCTATGTTGGAGGGATTCTACAGATAGAGTGGTAGCTCAAAGGACAATTCCATAGTTTGGGAAGATGCTGGTGGTAGAGCAGTGAGTAGATGCAGGGGATTACATGTAGACTGGTTTCACAGCTATTGTTCTGACTCAGGGTAAGAGTAAAGAGGGCCTGAACTAGGACACATGGGATGGACATGTGGATGGACACATGGGAATAGGGTTTTCATTAGCTGGGAACACTGCACACTGAACAGGTTTTGTTTGTTTTTATAACAGAATGAGAACTTGTTAGCATAACACCAGGAGGAAGCTACAACTGCTAATATGGAAGCATTGAAGAATTTTCCAGAAAAGTTAACTGGAATGCAAAGTTAAATGCCTGTTATTTTTTGAGACATATGTAACAGATAAAACTGTTTTGGAAAGCTTACTTTAGTAAGGAAGAAGCATTTTAAATATTGACTATGCAGTTGGGTAGGAGGAATCCTACATTGCAGTTGAGTGCAAATGGAATTGTTGCCTTACATTAACTTGCCACGAATCCAAGGCAGTCCCCTTTAATTAGTGAGCTAATGTCTTGAAGGGCCAATTCTGAAGCTTTGGTTTTCATTTTCACTCTGTTCCGGAGGTCAAGAAATAATGGTATTTAAAATATTGCTAACAGCTTAATGCTTTAAGCTGTCTTCTAATTCTTAAAGCAGAAGCAGCATCCTGACATTAGAGTAGTTTTCCTCCCCAGTTCATCTCCACAAAGCATCTCCCTGACTTTAGCCAACAGATCAAATAAGTCATTGCATCCTTAAGGTATATTTATTTGTGAAATTTTTAAAGACCAATGAAAGCGGTCGACAAGGAGGATGGATCAAAAAAGAATTTTGAAAGTGTTTTGGATATTGTGAAAATCCTAAGTGAAGCCTGAAACTAGGAATTTGGAGGAACCTGCCTCATTCAGTATTTTGAAGGCATTTGTAGAACCGTAAAAAGCATCAATGAACTGATTTGACATTGCAGAGTGAGTGGATCTAGAAGTTTCTCCTGCAAACCTGGTTGTATTGTTAGAAATCTCTCAGAAGCTCAGCAAGGTAGATTTTTGTAAAACTGGAGGAGTAAGACATCATTGAAACTTACCCTTTCCCAACATTAAGCTTTTAAAAACTTTGAGAAGCATTCATCTGAACATCATTGAACTTTTTTTTTCTTTGTGGCAGATGACCCTAATTTTCAATGCAGTTCAAAGGTCTCTGGACTAAGGAAAAATATCTATGTATGCTCTAGGAAGATTTACCAGGAAAAGATGACATGTTCTGTCCAAACTTCATTAAACTAAGAGTTCTAAGAAACCTCAGCCAGTCCAGCCTATGAAGAAAAATACCTCAAGGAACATTTATATCATAGTTCATATTGTTTAGTTTCATATGGTTAATAAATATTTTGAAGAGCATTATATTTGTTTTGAGTTTTGACATTCTTATGAAACGGGTTTCCAGGTCTGGAATTCCAATTTATGCCTACCAATCCATTATGCCAATGGGAAATTCAGTGTACAATGCCTCCATTAGGATGATTATCCAGAGAGGGGTCACCTTTTTGCAGATGAAGAGGCTGAGGTAAGTTAAATAACTTAGGAACTCAGTTTGGTAAGTAGAAAAGACAGAATTCTGACTCAGACATTATAGCAAAGAAGCCTGCTTTTTCAAGACATGTGGAAGTTGATAAATACTATTTAAAAGAAAGAGTGCAGGCAACAAAGAGAAGGGGCAGTCTGAATATTGGGAAAATTGGGAAGTCTGGTGTCATGGAAACTAAAAGAGAAGTTTGAAGGAGAAATTGTGACTATATACAGAAAAGATTAAGAAGTGACTCAAAGGTCCCTGAAGGCATCTAGAGTGGAGATCTTTGGTGAGCAGTTTCAGTAGAGGGGTAAACAAAAGCCAGATTACAGTGAATGGGGATATAAATGGGAGATGAGCAAATAGAGACAACAAGTATAAATCATTTTCAAGGAACATGGCTTGAGAGAGAAGGGCAAGGGAGGAGAGGACTATAGTTAGAGGAGAACTGGGTTTTGCTGTTTTCACTACCACTTGTTGATCATCTATTATGTGCTAAGTGTTTTACAAACATATAATTTAATCCTCATAAAAACTATGACAAAATCCCCATTTGCACATGATATTTAGATACGTAAAAGGAATTTCCCAGATGATATTGCTACAAAGTTTCAGGATTCAAATTTAAAGTGTTTGCCTTGGGGGGCACCTGGGTGGCTCAGTCGGTTAAGCCTCTGACTCTTGATTTCAGCTCAGGTCATGATTTCATGGTTCATGGGATCAAGCCCCACATTGGGCTCTGTGCTAACAGCTCAGAGCCTGCTTGGGATTCTCTCTCCCTCTCTCTGCCCCTCCCCTGCTCACACTCTTTCCCTCAAAATAAATAAACATTAAAAAAAATATAAAGCATCATAAAGAAAAAAATTAAGGGGCGCCTAGGTGGCCCAGTCAGTTAAGCATCTGACTGTCTCAGGTCACAATCTCATGATCTGTGAGTTTGAGCTCTGGGTCGAGCTCTGTGCTGACAGTGCAGAGCCTGCTTTGGATTCTGTCTCCCTCTCTCTCTCTCAAAAATAAATAAACATTAAAAAAAATAAAAAAGTGTTTGTCTAGGGGCACCTGGTGGTCAGTTGGTTAAGCGTCTGACTTGATTTCAGCTCATGTCATGATCTCACAGTTCCTGAGATGGAGCCTTGTGTCAGGCCCTGTGCTGACAACTCAGGGCCTGCATGGGATTCTCTATCTCTGTCCCTCCCCCACTCTTGCACACGCACACTCTCTTTCTCAAAATAAACATTAAAGAAAAAGAAAGTAAATAAAGTGTTTGAACCACTAACCAAGTTCATAGGAAATCCTCTAAGCCTAGAGCAGATGGATGTGGATGAGACAAGTTTGAAAGTGTTTAGAGGAATGCAGGAAATGGGGGAGGGGAATTCCAGTATGATGGCTCCTTTTCTGAAAGAACTGAATCCTATGAACTGAAGTGCCTGAGGACAGAGCTCATGTATGGGAGGAATGCTGACTCACTCCACTGCCTTCTTTCCTTCTGAATGAGGTGGTTAAAAAGTTTTCAGAGTATAGGATATGGCTCTTTAAAGCAATGTTTCAAGGAATTTTTATGATTTGGGGAAATGCATGTTAAAGTGAAAAATCAGGAAGCAAAATTATATATAAGCGATTTTTTTTTAAAGCATTAAACCAAAGAACAGAAGGCTAACATTGGCTGTCATTTAAGTGGTGGAATTATGGGATATTTCCTACCCCTTTTTCCTTTCTGAACTTTTGTATTTAAAAAAATTTTTTTAATGTTTATTTTTGAAAGAGAGAGAGAGAGACAGAGTGTGAGTGGTGGAGAGGCAGAGAGAGAGAAACACAGAATCAGAAGCAGACTCCTGGCTCCGAGCTGTCAGGACAGAACCTGACGCGGGGCTTGAACTCACAAATTGCGAGATCATGATCTGACCTGAAATCGGAACCTTAACGGACTGAGCCACCCAGGTGCCCCAGAACTTTATGGATTTTAAACACTGAGCCTTTATTTTATAATCAGAAAAAAATAAACCTAAAAATATCTGATAATAGGTAGTCAACACAAATTGAAAAGTCACCTACCTGGCAAAGGTTCGTCCAGTGATCATCCCTGTACATTTCTGGTAATGAAGACCTCTCCCTTGAATACAGGGGCATTTATATGATCTGGGCTGGGCCAAATGCAGTTTTCCCTGGAACCTTGCAGATGCTCCAATTGCTATGTTGGTCAAGCTTTCCACTGCTTAGAAAAGGCCTATCTATAGGAGAAGAGAGTGAATCAACATGCAAATAGAACTGAGAAAGGAGGACAGTATGATCTGACAGTGTATCAATCCCTGAAGCCAATCCTGGTTCGGTTCCAAGGTATTCTGAGGTGAGTTTGCAATTTTACAAAATAGTAAGCTATTTTGAGGTGAGTTTGAGGTATTGGTTGCAATTAAGAATTTAACTGGTGCAACGTTTTTCTCTAAACTGGCAGCCATAAATATTCTAGGTGTTGTGTGATTGGAAAATGTATGCCAAAGATCCTAGGGTCCCTGGATTAATCCCTTTGTGAGGTTCCTGGTGTGTCAAGACTGACATATGACAGCAGCAGCAGACTCCCAGCATTTCCTCCTGACCTGCTTCATTTTCCCTGGTTCCTTATGGTGAGAACATCAACTTTCTAATAACTACTTTGTGCAAAGTAACACCACAGCAGTTCCAGAAAGAATTCTACTGATAAAACTTGACCTCTACTGAACAGGATTACATCACATGGTTCCATTAAGAGCTAAAGGGGCGTATGCAGCCAGGTGATTTGGGCAATAATTAAAATGTACAGCTTGTTTGCCTGTCTGCCACACAATACTGCTCTGTCAAAGATGCTATTCTCTCTCTCTTTTTTAAGTTTATTTATTTATTTGAGAGAGAGAGAGCAAGCAGGGGAGGGGCAGAGAGAGAGGGAGAAAGAATCCCAAGCAGGCTCTGCCAGGCCAGAATCCTTCCTCAGAGCAAAGAGAGAATAGTCTAGTCCCTGTCTGCTGGGGACAGGTGGGATGTGAGAGAGGCCTGGGGGCTATTGGCAGTCAGTCACACCAAGGAATCCAATCTGTAGTGAGGAAAGTTGAACCTAGGGTGTGAAGAAAGCCAGATGTTGAATCTTCAGTGCCAGTTGTATCTGACCAAGGTCAAACTCCCATTCCTCTAGTTTAGTTGATGCTTGAAACACTCAATGATCCTGTTCTTTCTTTCTTAAAGCAGTTGGTTAGATTTTAGTTTCTTGCATCATGCACCAAGAGTTCTCAAACAGATGACAAATTAAATAGGTTAAATTAATGTTGTCCAAAACTTTGTTCATCCTCAGACCTCAGATTACACTGCATCTGTCAGAGGAATCGTGTCAATAGGGATTGTTTTGCCCTCCAGCCATTTTTGGGAGCTCCATTACCAGAGCTGGCATCCACATTTCTAGGAAACTTCACTTATGTAAAAGCTGGTCCCTTACTCTGAGAATCCACAGTTCAGGAGAGGCTATGAAACCCAGAAACCTAGGCACCTTCCTGGAGTGTCCATCTATTTTTAGCTTTATGTGTGACCCAGTCTCTTCTCATAGAAAGGTTAATATTTGCTATAAAGCAAAACTCATTTGTGAACATGCAGACAATTGCACTGGACCTGCTCACCTAGGTCATCTTCCACAGTTCATGACTTGGGTCAACTGCCGACCCAAGATGGGTAGCTGGCCACGGCAGAACGTTTCCTTCTGAAATCATTCGTGGGAGAAGAATTCACTGTTGAGCAACTCAGGATTATGCATGTTTTATATTTACCGACCTCCTGACTAAAAAGAATGTTTGGGACATTTTAATGCATCTTAAATTCATAATAATGAATATGGTTCAAGTTTCCTTTTCTGTCCAGGGGAGAGGCAGCACCTGCTGGTCTTAATGTAGACTCTGCTATTTCACACAGGGTCTGATGTTTTAGTGAAGAGAATGGGGAATTGAGGTTACAGAATAGAAAGTTCAATTTTGGACATGTGGAGTTTAAGGTTCTTTGAGGGGCACACTGGTAGCAATATCCAAAGGACAATCAGCTATGGAGCAAGGCCAAAGGTGTAGACTTGGGCATCATTGGTATTTGAGTGAGTGGTTATTGAAACCTTTGTGAGATAAGCTGACAAGGATTTGTAAAATGAGAGAAGTAAACCCAGGGCAACACCCTGGAACAGCGATATTTATGGGATTGATGGAGGAAAAGGAATTAGTGAGGAAGATGGAGAAAGAGCCTCTAAGAAGATAAAAGAAAATGAGGAGTGACTGGTGTCTCAGTAGTGCAGGAGAGGAGAATTTCAAGAATGAGGAGGAACTGGTCAACGTAGAGAAGAGGACTAATAGGACAAGGCTTGAAGTGTCCCTCTATCTTAACAATATGAAGTTTCTGGTGACATTGGAAAGAGCAGCTTCAGGGATATAGTAAAGAGAGAATCCAAATGTGAGTGGGCTGAAACTGGAGACCCTGGCCCCAGTCCAGAGGTGGATGAAATTTTCCCCACTATTGCTCAGTGGTATGTGATGACAAGAAGTTGGAAGGAAAGGAGACAAATGAGGCAGTGAAGTAAGGAAAGGAGAGCTGCAAGAGCAACTATGTTTGGAGAATGGGATTTTGTCAGAGAGCGTAGCACTTCTAAATGATGACAAGGCTCAGAGTGTGGCCAAGGGGATAAGTGCCCCAAGTGGAAAGAAGGGCAAAGGTCGTTGAAGACAAGGGAGTCAGAGACTTTAAAATTAAGATGTAGAATGTGTTATCCGCAGAGACACTAAGTCATCTAAGATGGTGGCAATATTTCCCCCGAGAACTCTGAGAGCCAGGGGCTCAAGTCCTCGGTGAATATCTGGAGGTAGGTAGATGGCGGTGCCAAGGAAGAGATGGCAGTCTCAAAGAAGAGTGGTGATCCAGGAGAGGCAGTGAGGGGTGGAAGGATGCTGATCCTTGTCCCATGGAAAGTGGGCTATTGGAATGAGTTGGGATGTCTCAAGAGGTCAGCAAGGGAAGCCATATCTTCAGCCAGATTTCAGTTAAGGCAGAAAGTAGAAGGAGCTCCTTTCTGTAAGTGAACAAAGGTTCCAGGTGATAGGCTCAGGAGGCTGGGGGTAGTGGCAGGCAGGGCAGGGAGCAGCATCAGCCCAAGAGTGCAGGAGAAGCTAGGTTACTGAACTCACTTGCATTTGGAGAGTTAGCCTGGGATGACAGGGAGGGAAGGGGCACAGTGCGATTGATTGACCAGGAACCAAAGGAGACCATGACTGAAATGACCTCCATATTGTGCTATTTAGGGATTTGTACCAGGTTCCCAAAAGAAATTTAGTGACATTATTTGGGAGCCTTTACAGGGCTTGGCCCTGGTGAAGGGATGGGTAATTAGACCCCAGTAAGAATAGAAATAGACAGTGGTATCCAGCACCTCCAGCCCTGAATGGATATGCCTTTGTTGTGGATCTTGTGGCAGGTCCCTCATCCATGCCACCTTCTCCTGTCTATAGAAGAGCCACGCTTTCTAGGTAGGATTGACTTCACCTCCAGCCCCAACAGTTCGTCCTTAACCAGTTAGAGAGACCTCATTCTCCTCGCCCAGTTGACTGGTGCAGGGAAGGACCTACGCCAGCTCTGCCCTCCTCTGCCTGTTGGCTTTTCTCTGGCCACAGCAGTTGCTTTGGGATGGGCACATGACAGACATTGGCCCAAATAGATTGAAGCCCAGTAATCTGTATGGATGGTGTGGTATAAGGATGTACCACCTGAAAGAACTGCAGCCATTTCTGTACCCATAGGAAAAATAGAGTAAGGACAAGGCCAACACACAGCAGAGGGCAGAACTGAGGGAGTCTCAAGAGAGTCCAGCTCCTGAAGATGTTGGGAATTTCTGGATCAAACCATTAGTCAAGTACTCGTTGCTTCTGAGACAATAAAGGCCTTTTAGGATTTAAACTAATTTGAGTTGAATTTTCTGTTACAAATCTTGGGCATCCCTTTGTCCCATCAGCTCTGCCACATGGCCTTTCAGGGCCAATGTGTGTCTGTGGGGCAGGGCATGGTGTAGATTCTGGTGTTCTTACCCCTCAGAAGACCGTGATTCTGACGATGGAGCTGGATGTAAATAAACTAGGAGCCAGGGAGGGAGCCAATCTTTGTCAGAGAATATATGGCTCATAGCTTTTATCTTGGTGACCCAGGCATTCATTTATATTTTGCAGAATCTTTTGCACTATCAACCTGTATTCTTAAGCAGTATCCCTAAGTTACTTTTCTGTTAATGTTTCTCCTTGTCTCTTATCTTTACCACACTGTTATCTTCTTTCCCTTCCCCCCTCATTTATTCAGTGAATATTTATCAAGCACCTATCATGTGGCAAGCACTGTTCTGGGCACTGGGGATATGTCAGTGAAAAAACAGATAGATATAGATATAGATATAGATATAGATATAGATATAGATAGATTTTTAGATTCTGATAAACTGGAAGATCCAAAGCAGGGTGTTTTTTGTATGTTTGCCTCACTGAGAAAGTTGCTTTGACTTCTGAGTAAAGATCTGAAGGAAGTGAGGCACTGATCACACAAGAGTCTGGAGGGGAAAAGCATTCCTGGTAGAGGGAACAAGTCCGAAGGGCTTGAGGTAGGCACGTGCCTGGTGTGTTTGAGGAGCAGCAAGGAGGCTGGTCTGACAGATGGGAGTGATGGAAAGGCTAGTGAGTATAAGGTGAAAAGGTCAAAAAGGTGACTGGGCCTTTAGGGCATGGTGAGCACTTCAGCTTTTACATCTGATGGAGACAAGAACAGGTTTAAATAGAGGACTGACATGGCCTGACTTGATTTTAAAGGAAAGAAGAGTCAAGGATGACTCCATGTTTTTGGTCTGAGCAAATGAAAGAATTAACTTGCTATTAACTGAGACAAAGACTTGAAGACTGTTAAAGTCTTCTTTGTGGTGTGTGTGGGGGAAGTATGTGTGATGGGGGGATGGAGAACAGGTGGTCAGTTTTGGACATTTCAGTGTGGCATCCGTTTGGAGAGGTCAAGTGGACAGACAGATGTTTGAGTATGGAATTCAGGGCAGAGGATAAACCCATTAAAAAAAAAAAACAACACTTGTTTTGTTTTTACTTTGAAGAGCTTTTCCATGAACTGTGGCAATACTCATATCTTTGGATACTTCATTTAGAAAAGTGCTGAGTGTACTGAAAATGAAGGAGTAGTATCTTATGGAAGAGGATGGGGGTGAGGCAATCTTTTTGTAATGTCAGCTTCCATGGAGGCTAAGGTTTTGTTGGTTACTATATATATCATCTCAGTGTAATGAATTCATCATTGCTGTAATATGTATATAAAGTAAACCAATTTTTAAAATATTTCAAGTATTTCTGCATGATTGAAAAGGAATCAGATGGTGTCCTACCAGTCATATGCTCTTGCTTCAGGGGCTTTGTACTTTCTGTTCCCTCTAACCTGGAGCACTCTTCCCACAAATATGAACAAGATTTGTTCTTTTGCTTTGTTCACGTCTCTGTTCAAATGCTATCTTATCAGAGAAGTCTACCCTCACCAGATTCAAACAGCACATCCCATCACTAGCAGTTTTTCTTCTTAAAGTGATCACCACCTCATGCAGTGTATGTTTCTTGTCTGTTCTCCATTACTCCTCAATAGCTATTTGCTGGATGAATGAAGATCATCATACTGCTGTTCAAAAGAACTGTATGAAGCTATCATGACTTTGTTTAATTTTACCATTTTGCTAATATTATGCATTATAGTCTTAACATCTTTGCTACTTTAGTAAATGTCAGGTACTATGTCAAGGTTGTTTTAAGTTTAAAATTTAAACTTAAAATTAAAAAAAAATGTAATGTTTATTTATTTTTGAGAGACAGAGAGAGAGAGACAGAGAGAGAGAGAGAGAGAGACAGTGTGAGTTGGGGAGGCGCAGAGAGAGAGGGTGAAACAGAACCTGAACTAGGCTCCAGGCTCTGAGCTGTCAGCACAGAGCCCAACGTGGGGCTGGCTTGAACCCATGAACTGGGGGATCATGACCTGAGCAGAAGTCGGGTGCTTAACCGACTGAGCCACCCAGGGGCCCCTTAAATGTATAATTTTTGATTGTCAAGAACCACAAACATTTCCCCATGTTCTTGGGTACTAATTCTATTTCTCCTTGTGAATTGCATTATTTACATTCTTTGTCTATTGTTATCTTAATTGTTTCTACATTCAAACAAACTTTTATACATTTTTGGCATTTTCTGATTATTATTTGGCGCAAACTTTTTTTTCTCAAGCTTTTGTCTTTTTAAAATCCAGTTTTCAGTTTGTAAACGTTAGTTTTCTTTTGAAGTTTCTTCTATTGTTACAAAGCCTCGAGAACGCTGACGTTTAGCCACAAACTTAACTGTTTTATCCCACTTAATGTAGTGTTTTCTATGTTCTTTAAAATATTTCGCATTTTAATCCTCTTGGAGTTTATTTTGATGCATAATGTGGAGCTTAGGTCCTCCCCCCCCCCCCCCCATTTTCATTCCTTACTAAGTAATCCTTCCTTACTGCCGTGTTTGGTGGTACTGCTTTATTCTTTGTCCCATCAGGATTATGTATATACACGTTTTGTTGGCTCAGTCTCATTCTTTTCCGTTGAGCTCAGCTTCTAACTTAGTTCTCAACCCCTGCGCGGAAGAAAGGAAGGAACATTTCGCCCCCTGGAGGCGGACGTTGTCCTCCAGGACCAGGGAAGCCCGAGACCGGGCAGCAAAAGGCGCTCACCACTGTGGTATCTGCCTTTCCAGCCAAGTGGAAGTGTCGCTCTGCACCCCGCGGGAAGATTTGGGGCTTCCTTCTGTCCAGGACTCCTGGCCTTGAGCTTCTCCGATCCCACGTCTTTAGTACCCAGTAGAGCCGGACCTGTACCCTGCTGTCGAGTGAGGAGTGTCACCCCTGGGCCTCTCTTCTGTGCATCTTTCCACCCCCCTGACCCCAGGACTGGCGGCCTGCTGTTCTGACTTTCTGCGCGGAGGTCTGCCGCACCGAGGCGCAACGCCGGGACAGGTTGTGGAAGCTGACTTTTCGGGCGCGCTGAGAAGCTGCTCTCTGGGCCCGCACATTTCCCTCCACGTCCCCAGCTGTCTCCTCACCCTTCTTCGCACATCACTGACTATACCCACTCCTAACAGGGGGCTCGCTGTTGGAAGTGCTGTTGAAGCAGACACGGTTCACACGTGAAAAATAAAATAATTGATTTATTCAACAGATGCACACACTTAACTGTGTGCCAGATACTGTTGCCAGATGAGCCCCGTACTGAGCCAGCCCCAGGCACCTAGAACCAGCCCTGTTTGGTTGCCAGTGTCGAAATCATTGGACAGGGTCTTTGAACTTCTCCGGAAATGAGTGCTGAGCCGGGAGGGGTGATGGTCCTGGAGCTGGCAGCAATGGGGAATGGGCTGCGCTATGCACCCTTCTCCTGCCTCTTCCCATTAATCCGCCAGCCGCGAAGATCGAGGATGTTCAGGGAGTGCATAGCCTCGGGCCCCGCGCGGTCCAGCGCAAGGTCACGGCGAGTCTGGAGCCAGAGCTCCCAGCGCCATTGCTGCCCCGCATTGCGCGCCCCTCCGGCAAGACGCCGGTGAACTCCCCGGGTCAGGGCCCGGCGCCCCGGTGCGCCCAGGGGAGGGAGCTCGCGGGCAGGACATGCCGCCCACGCCAGGGCCCCTAGCGGCTCACCCCGGGGTGCTCGCCCGCAGCGACCTCAGTGGCTGCACCTCGAGCTCAGGCCCACGCCCGTAACTCTTTGGATTCGGGCTGACAGTCCACGTCCGGAAAACCCGGTCATAATTGGAGAATAAAACTTAAACACATGTGAACCAACCAGCAGCTGCAGCATTTTGGTGGGACAAAAACAAAAAAATCCCGAAAAGCCAGGGTCTGCTTTGGCAGATCCTCCAAGGTTGAGATCCGGAGTCCCACGCCCTCCAATGCCTGGGTCCTGGGGCAGGGGACCCGCTAGCAAGAGACAGTCTTTCTGCAGGATGAAGGACACCTGGGATAGGAGAACACTTTCAACATGCTCCTGGACCTACCCACTTACTGTCTCTCTGGAAAACATAACAACAACTCTCTGAATCCAGTATTTCTTTTAAATGAATTTGTATTTATTCATTACAGTCCTATTAACAGGCTTGAAAAATAGTGCTCATGTTAGATACTTGTGAGACATCGAATTTACTCGGACCCAGTAGGGGTTCTTAATCTGGGGGATAAGTAGGATTGTTAGGATTTTGGGGAGTGGGATCAATGAAAACCCTGAAATTGTTTCAAATTTTTGGGCTGATGTACACTTTTCTGGAAGAAGTTCTGTAGCTTTTATGATTACCAAAGTTCACAAACTTAGCTTGGTTAAGCAGGGCTGGTCTAAAGTGAAGGCTCAGTGGGTTTATGAACTCAGAACCGTTTGCACTAACTTAGGAATCTAGACACCCCCCCTTGAAAGAGTTTGGTTCTCTGGTGAAGGTCGCTGGAGCCTGAACTTGACTCTCCCTCCTTACTAAAAGGTCTTCCCACCCCCCACCTAGCAAAAACTTCAGAGGCAAGTTTGGTTTCCTTTTAAAGTCAAGTTAGGTTCAAGGAGATTTACTTCTGCATTTTTCTGTGCTTAAATAGAAATAACTCTCTGGTGGGTTTTTTCCCTGGGTTAGTCATGCAAATACCACATGTCTCATTTACACTTGGTTTCGGCCTCTGGGGCAGCCCTCTGCACATGCTTAGCCCAGGACCTCTCCCTTCAGGCATCGGAGTCTCTGGGGGAACTTAGGTGCTGACTTCACTGGGCTGGGATTTTCCTCAGCCGATGTGCCCAGGAAGTTAAAACGTGTTCCTTTTAAGGAAAAAAAGAATGCAAGTTGTGTGTGTGTGTGTGTGTGTGTGTGTGTGTGTGTCTGTGTGTGTGTGAAGAAAAAAACCTGCAAAACCACTCATAATCCCACTAATAGGCTTAACAACAATAACTAATTTTGTTTCTAATATCAGCTCTCCTATGTGTACACATAGGATTATGTGATTGTAGCAGTATAGTAATTACAGTAATTGTATATTAAGAACTGTTCTTACAATTTACTACTTTTCCTTAGCATACCATAAACATTTTACTGCCTTCATAATCGGCGTTTTTAATTTTTTTAAATTTGTTGTTGTTGTTGTTCTTCTTTTTTTTTTTTTTTTTTTTTTCAACCTTTATTTATTTTTGGGACAGAGAGAGACAGAGCATGAACGGGGGAGGGGCAGAGAGAGAGGGAGACACAGAATCGGAAACAGGCTCCAGGTTATTTTTGAGAAAGACAGAGTGCGAGCTGGGGAGGGGCAGAGATAGAGGGAGACACAGAATCCGAAGCAGGCTCCAGGTTCTGAGCTGTCAGCAAATGGCCAACATGGGATTCGAACTCATGAACTGGGAGATCATGACCTGAGCCAAAGCTGGCTGCTTAACCGACTGAGCCACCCAGGCGCTTCCACAATCTGTGTTTTTAATGGCTGCACGTTTTTCCACTCTATAGGCACACTTTATCATCTGCCTTTGTTGTATGAACTGCCAAACATCTCAGAAGTGAGAAAAGTGAAAAAAGAGTGAAGTGAATGGCTGGTGCTCCCCTGGCCAATACAGCTTGCTCTCTTCCTGCCCAGAGGGCAGCAGATGTGGGCTCCGAGCTTCAAAGCTTCCCAAACAGCTCTGTAGTGCAGCTGTGTAGACTGAGAGCCTACTCAGCCTTCCCTTCCCTCCCTCACCTCCTGTGAACTGAGGTCTGTCAAGTTCTGAGACAGGACATGCTGGCCCCTGGAGGGGGTGCTGGGAAGACCTACTAATTAGACCATTTAGAGATTCAACTGGGTTAACCAGCAGGGTTTTCAAACATGCAAGTTTCAGAAAGGGGTGAGACGAATTGGAACTAGGGTTAGCACTGCCCCAGGAAAAAAATCTGCCTGCAGGGGTTATGCACAAAGCTCACTGGGCCCCGGAATCCAGAAGCAACTGGACACACAAAGAGTATAGCAGTTTCATCCTTAACCTACACTGAGCATGTGCCTGTGTGCATAACTTACTCCACATCCTTTCCTACTTGGGGTGTGTTATCATAAAAATCATCCCGTTATGTAACTGTGGTTGCAGAAGAAGGATGGTGTGGGACAAAGATGACCTTTCACTTTTTATATTTGGTGTTATTTGAATTCTTAAAATGAGCAGGACTTATTTTTGTTTTTAAAAAATTGGTGGTTGGGGCACCTGGGTGGCTCAGTTGGACTCTTTTTTTTTTTTTTAATTTTTTTTTTTCAACGTTTATTTATTTTTGGGACAGAGAGAGACAGAGCATGAACGGGGGAGGGGCAGAGAGAGAGGGAGACACAGAATCTGAAACAGGCTCCAGGCTCTGAGCCATCAGCCCAGAGCCCGACTCGGGGCTCGAACTCCCAGACCGCAAGATCGTGACCTGGCTGAAGTCGGACGCTTAACCGACTGCGCCACCCAGGCGCCCCTGTCAGTTGGACTCTTGATTTCAGCTCAGGTCACGATCTAAGAGCCCCACATCAGGCTCTGTGCTGACAGCTGGGAAGCTGCTGTGGTTCTCTCTCTCTCTCTCTCTCTCTCCTCTCTCTTCTCTCCTCTCTCTCTCTCTCTTTCTCTCTGCACTGCTTGCATGCATTCTCTCTCTCTCTCTCTCTCTCTCTCTCTCTTCTCTTTCAAAAATAAATAAACTTAAGAAAAAGGAAAATATGGGTAAAAACACAGACATGGCAGATAAGCCAGTGTCAGTATTGCTGACACCTGTCTGCTGAACTCCACCCTCGATATTCCTGCCATGTTTAGCCCTCATTCTCTTCTCCAGGCCTGTGAACTCCTGAAGGCAAGGCCATGGTTATTATTTGATGTCAGGAGCATAGTACAGCTCCCAGCACAGACTGGCCAGTCAGGCCATCAATTAATATTCAGAGTGAATGGACTATGGTAACAATTTCCTATTGGTCTCCTGCCTCTAGTCTTACCTTTGCTGCTAATTAAATTCAGCAAAGATACATTGATGCACCTATAGGCCAGATATTTCCTGCTATTGTCTTCAGCCAGCAGTCTTTGAACTTTTCGAGTTTCTGTGTTCTCCAAAATCAGTTTTAGAATTTGTATTATAAGGTTGAATAATTTCAAAGGATATAATAATTTCTGGCTTATTTCATATACTGACATTTAAAATTGCTATTACAGGGGCGCCTGGGTAGCTCAGTCGGTTGGGCGGCCGACTTTGGCTCAGGTCATGATCTCACGGTCCGTGAGTTTGAGCCCGAGTCGGGCTCTGTGCTGACAGCTCAGAGCCTGTTTCCGATTCTGTGTCTCCCTCTCTCTGACCCTCCCCCATTCATGCTCTGTCTCTCTCTGTCTCAAAAATAAATAAATAAACGTTAAAAAAAATGTTTTAAAAAAAATAAAAAATAAAAAAAATAAAATTGCTATTACAGGGGTGCCTGGGTGTCTCAGTTTGTTGGACATCCTACTTTGACTCAGGTCATGATCTCACGGCTCTTGAGTTGAGCCCTGCATCAGGCTCTGTGCTGACAGCTCAGACTCTGGAGTCTGCTTCAGATTCTGTGTCTACCTCTCTCTCTCTGCCCCTCCCCCACCTGCATTCTGTGACTCTCTCAAAAATAAACATTAAAAAATTTTTTTTAAATAAAATAAAATTGGTATAAAACCTTTAAAAAATGTATCTAATAGAGGAGCGCCTGGGTGGCTCAGTCGGTTAAGTGTCCAATTTCGGCTCAGGTCATGATCTCACAGTTCGTGGTTCAAGCCCCATGTCGGGCTCTGTGCTGAGAGCTCAGAGCCTGGAGCCTGCTTCTGATTCTGTGTCTCCTTCTCTCTCTCTGCCCCTCCCCTGCTCATGCTCTGTCTCTCAAAAATAAATAAATATAAAAATTTTTTTTTTAAATAAAAATGTATCTAATAGAAACTAAATACCATCGTAAGGGTGCCTGGTTGGCTCAGTTGGCAGAGCATGTGACTCTTGATCTCAGGGTCCTGAGTTGGAGCCCTATGTTGAGCATGGAGCCTACTTAAAAAAAAAAAAAAAAAAAAAGAATCTAAATACCATGGGAGCTCAGTGCCTACCATTATCCATTTTTTTTAAATAATTTTTTTTAATGTTTATTTTGGGAGACAGACAGAGTGGGGGGGCAGAGAGAGGGAGACACAGAATCTGAAGCAGGATCCAGGCTCTGAGCTGTCAGCACAGAGCCCGACACATGGCTCAAACCCATGAAGGGTGGGATCATGACCTGGGCCAAAGTCGGATGCTCAACCGACTGAGCCACCCAGTCACCCCTACCATTATCCATTTTTTAAAAAAACAGACAAACAAGTTCTTCTTTAAAGTTGGAATTTTATCTTGTGCCATTTTTTCTTGAGTTTGTAAAATCCATTGCCCTTCTCCCCACAATATTTTATCTTGATGTAACATATTCTTATCCTTGAAAGTCTTTTACTGATTACCTTATTGTTCTTGTTTGTAATAACAAAATACATAAGATTTGAAATCAAAAAAATATCCTATGATCATTAGGTTACAGGGTGCTAAATTTCTTTTGGACTGAATAGCATTATAATTATTATTAGTACACAATTGATCAAAGCAATATATTATAAATTATAAATAATTATTAACAAGAAAACAAAATTTTAGTGAAAATGTCTCTCTTGGGCCTGTGTTTTTATTAGCCCATGTATTGGTGGTTAAATATTACCTTGTTTACATAAATAAGTAACTGAGTGGTCCCTGGGTGGCTCAGTTGGTTGAGAGCATCCTACTTCAGCTCAGGTCATGATCTTGTGGTTAGTGAGTTCAAGCCCCACATCAGGCTCTGTACTGACAGCTCAGAGCCTGGAGCCTGCTTCAGATTCTTTGTCTCCCTCTCTCCCTGCCCCTCCCCTGCTTGCCCTGTCTCTCTCTCTCTCAAATAATAAAATAATAAGTAAATGAGAATGGAAAGGGTTTATTATTGCAGTCTTTCTCGATTATTTGTGCCCCTTCTGAGTTATGTGCCAAAAATCACATGGCAACCTATTATCAAAAATTAATTTTAATAACCTATCAGCTAATAACTCAATTTTCAGTTTTGTTTGAAAGCTAAGGAATTGGAAACCACCTGACTTTCAAAAGGATTTGTTACCCAGTTAAACTCATTCACTTTTCAATTTCTGGGAAACATACCAAGAAAGGCTTTACCAAGACTTAACAAATTAATGTTACTTGTATCTTTTTCTTTCATAGAGGCATCTTATTTAACCCAATATACTCAGAATTTGGAACATAAAAATATTAATTTTAATATGCATTGCCAATATAACTTGTTTTAAGTTTATTTTTATTTTTTTTTTATTTTTAAAATTTTTTTTTTCAACGTTATTTATTTTTGGGACAGAGAGAGACAGAGCATGAACGGGCGAGGGGCAGAGAGAGAGGGAGACACAGAATCGGAAACAGGCTCCAGGCTCTGAGCCATCAGCCCAGAGCCCGACGCGGGGCTCGAACTCACGGACCGCAAGAATCGTGACCTGGCTGAAGTCGGATGCTTAACCGACTGCGCCACCCAGGCGCCCCAGTTTATTTTATTTTGATACAGAGAGAGAGAGAGAGGGGGAGGGGGGGAGCACAGTGGAGAAGGGGCAGAGAGAGAGAGGGAGAGAGAGAATTCCAAGCAGGCTATGTTAGTACAGAGCCCGACGTGGGGCTTGATCTCATAACCCACGAGATCATGACCTGAAGTCGGCCACTTAACCCACTGAGCCACCCAGGTGCCCTGCCAATATAATTAAAAAAAATAAAATGCTCTGGGGCCCCTGGGTCGGTTAAGCATCCAACTTTGGCTCAGGTCATGATCTCCCAATTCAGGAGTTTGAGCCCCATGTCAGGCTCAGTGCTGACAGCTCAGAGCCTGGAGCCTGCTTTGGATTCTGTGTCTCCCTCTCTCTCTGTCCCTCCCCTTGCTGGCGCTCTGTCTGTCTCTCTGTCTCTCAGAAATAAACATTAAAAAAAATAAAAAGTAAACTGTATCTTTTTTTTTTTTTTTTTTTTGAGAAAGACAGAGTTTGTGCAAGCAGGGCAGAGGGGCAGAGGGAGAGAGGGAGAGAATTCCAAGCAGGCTCCACACTCAGCAAAGAGCCCAACTTGGGGCTTGAGCTCATAACTCTGGGATCATGACTTGAGCCAAATCAAGAGTCCAATGCTCAACTGAATGAGCCACCCAGGCACCCCAATGTTTATTTATTTTTGAGAGAGAGAGCGACAGAGTACAAGTTGGGGAGGTGCAGAGAGAGAAGGATACCCAGAATCCAAAGCAGGCCTCTGGGCTCTGAGCTTCCAGCACAGAGCTCGATGTGGGGCTGGAACCCATGAACTGTGAGACCATGACCTGAGCTGAAGTTGGATGCTTACCTGATTGAGTCACCCAAGTGTCCCCAGGCTTTATTTTTTCGATTTCAATACACATGTGTTTCCATCAAACACATGTCACCTGAATTCTAGATCTAAATTGACTGGCTAGGTAAGGCAAGAGAGCCTGCCTGAGTTTGTACCCCAATGATAGAAGATGCTTCCACTCTTAGTATTTCCTACCAAACTTCTCTTTGCTTTGCTCTCACAGGATTCTGCCTCTGAAGCAGCCCATTCTTTAACAGCAGTCTGGAACGGAAAGAAGTAATAAAGTTTGTGATTATTCCTGGGACCCATTCTACATATATCTAAATTGGAACACCTCAACATGTGCCAAGTTATCCCATTTCCAATGTGGTGCTTCAAACCTAACAGAAATATGTATAGAGCAGGGGAAGACACAAAGCCTTACTATAGGTTTCCTGTTTAAAGAGATGATTTTTTTAAAATGTTTATTTTTATTTATTTTTGAGAGAGAGAGAGAGACAGAGCACTAGCAGGGGAGGGGCAGAGAGAGAGGGAGACACGGAATCTGAAGCAGGTTCCAGCTCTGAGCTCTCAGCACAGAGCCTGATACGGGGCTTAACCCATGAACTGTGAGATCATGACCTGAGCCAAAATCAAGAGTCAAATGTTTAACCAACTGAGCCACCCAGGTGTCCCACCATAGCTGTTGTTTTCAGCCACTTAATTTGTGGTAATTTGCTATGGCAGCAATAGAACATAAATCCACCATATTATAATTATTTATCTTATTATATTTAAGACATTGATGTCACCACTGTATCATTATTGATCAGCCCCCTCATGCCTTATTTTCTTTTACAATTAGACTCTATAGCCTGCCGTTATAATTATTCCCTTATAAGAATCCTTAGCTCTCTCATTCTTCTTTCCTTTTATTGCAGTGCTGATCAGCCTTGACTGGGTGTAGCATTAGAATCATCTGAAGGGCTTCTAAAAGCACAGATTGCTGAGCCCTATTGCAGAGTTTCTGAATCAGGAGGTCTGGGGTGAGGTCTGGGAATATGCATTTCTTACCAGCTTTAATGATTCTGACACTGCTGGTCTGGGGACCATGCACTGAGATCACTGCTTTGCTGCAGTCACCCTGACTGAAACTAACTGTCTTCTCTGTACCTGCAACCAAGTAGCTGGAATGCAGCTTAAGAAAATTACAAATGGGGTGACTGCTTTTGTTGAATTCATTATTATGGACCCCAGATGAGCCCTTGATGACTGCCTGGCTGTCCCTTCACATTTCCCTAGGAAGGTCTGTTCTCCACACTCTTCTGCCTTCTCGTCTCAAATCTCCAATCTCCCACCCACACCTTAATTTCACCCCCCACACGTCAGTTCAAGGGAAGGAAAGATCTCTGCCCATTACGAGCCAACCTCTCCTCCTAGGCTCTGCATCCTGTTGCTTACCTCTTCAAGAACTGTTTTCCCTAATCCTCTTCGTTTCCTATGCTGATATGTATGTGTCAATCTGGATTATTCCTTTTATCCCCATTTGTAGCCCTCCCTTGACCCTAGAATCCGTTTCCAGTCACCATTCCATTTCTCCACTTCCATTCACAGCAAAATTCTTGAAAAAGTTGTTGACTTCGGATGCCTGGATGGGCTCAGTTGGTTGAGCAACTGACTTTTGATTTTGGCTCAGGTCATGGTCTCACGTTTGTGAGGTTGAGCCCTACATAGGACTCTGTACTGACAGCGTGGAGGCCTGCTTTGGGGGTTCTCTCTCTGTCTCTCTCTCTGCAACCTGCCCCTGTCTCTCCCCCACAGTCTCGTCTCTCAAAATAAATAAATAAATTTTAAAAAAAAGTAAAATAAAAAGTTGTTAACTTACTATGTTTCTACCTCCTTACTTCCCATTCACTCTTTTTGTTAAAATTTTTTTTAAACGTTATTTATTTTGAGACAGAGAGAGACAGGAGCATGAATGGGGAGGGGTCATAGAGAGAGGGAGACAGAATCTGAAACAGGCTCCAGGCTCTGAGCAGGTAAGCACAGAGCCCGACGTGGGGCTCAAACGCACGGACCTCGAGATCATGACCTAGCCGAAGTAAGACTCTTAAACCGACTGAGCCACCCATGCCGCCCCTCCCATTCACTCTTTTAAAAGATGTGTGGGATGGGGTTCCTGGGTAGCTTTGTCCGTTAAGTGTCAGACTCTTCATTTTGGCTCAGGTCCAGTCTCACAGTTCCTGGTATTAAGCCCTGCGTCGGGCTCCATGCTGGCAGCGCAGAAGCCTGCTTGGGATTCTTTCTCCTTCCCTTATCTGCCCCTCCCTGGAGCCTGCTTTGGGGTTCTCTCTCTCTCTTTCAAAATAAATAAACGTTAAAAAAAAGTTGTTAAAAAAAAGTTGTGTGGGATGTGTATTTATTTATGGAATAAATACTACATTGGGACACTTGATATTGTGAGCACTGCTTGCATTTCCCACTTTTCATGGAGTTCATGGACAGACCACGACTATTGGCATGTGCAGCTGGTGACAAGGCTATGCAGAAAACAGAGGGATGTGATTGTTTTATGACTCATAAGGGACAGGCAGAAAACACATGGAGTACCCACAATGCACCAGAACAGCTCTAGTCACTGGAGAAACTGCAGGGAGAGAAAGCAAAGATTCCTGTCTACACATTTACATTTTAGTGGGAGAATATAGAAATAAGCAATGCAACAAAAAGTAAAAAATACATAGTCAACAGTGACCTGATATAGAGAAAATAAAGCAGAGAGATTTAGGGATTCAGGGGGATAGTAATTTTCAATAAGGTGGTCAGATAAGGCCTCACTGAGAAGGTGTATTCAAATAAAGACCTGAGGGAAGAGGAGTTGGACAGCTAACTGGGGGAAGAACATTCCAGACAGAGAAAAAGGCAGAGCAAAGACCTCAGGACAAGGGCGTGCCTGGCTGTTTGGAGTAACTGCAAGAAACTGCAAGGAATGACCAGGTGGCCAGTCTGCCTGGAGCTAGGTGAGTGCCAGGGATGGGCGAGCAAGGGGAGGAGATGAACCCAGAGTCATCAAGGGGCCAGACTGTGCTGGGCAGAGGTTGGCAAACATTTTCTGTAACATGCAAGATAGTAAATATTTTAGGCATTGCAGGTCACACATGGTCTCTGTCGTGTATTCTTCTCATTTTTTGTTTTTTAACAGTCTGTTAAAAATGTAAAAGTCTGGGGGTGCCCAGGTGGCCAGGTGGCTCATCTGACTTCAGCTCAGGTCATGATCTGAGCCAAAATCAAGAGTGGGACGCTTATCAGACTGAGCCACCCAGGCACCCCCACATTCTCTTATTTAAAGCAGGGTTCAGGGCCAGCCCAGATTTGAGGGGAGGGGCCCCTTAAGAACATGAATACAGCAGCTGTAATTTACTGGGGGCAACCACAGTGACAGTCTAATACCACTGAATTGAAAACTAATAATTGAGGCAAGATGCAATGCTGGTTTGGACCAGGTGTTGGCAATGGAGATGGTGAGAATTCACTGGTTTCTGGGTATGTTTTGAAGGTAGGATTGCGAGGATTTGCCGATAGCACTGAATGCAGGTGTGCCACAACAGAGAGTTGAGGGTAACTCTGAGGTTTTCAGATTCAGCACGTGGAAAAACATTTAGAGAGCGAAGGCTGAGGGAGAGGCAGGTTTAGGGGGAATATTAGGAGTTCAGATTTGAAATGATAAGTTTGAGGTTTCTATTGGACATACCCAGGAAGATGTCAAGGAGCAGCTAACTATGCAGGTTTGGAGAGGTCTGGTGTGGATATAGAACTTGCTAGTTGTCATTATAGATGGTATTTAAAGCCCCAGACAGGACGATATCAGCAAGACAGCTTGGGAGCAAGAAAGGGAAATCCCCAGGTGCCAGAAATCAATGAATAAAAATTGGTACTCCGTGGAGAAATTCTAGAACAGTGTGGGCAAGGAGATGTTTCCAAAACCTTTTTAGACAGAAAGAACAGTTTTCCACAAAGGCTCATGGATCAGGATGCCTCTGAATTGTCAGTTTTCTCATGGAAAACTATGAGGCAATGGGAAAATGCCTTCAAAACGCTGAGGAAAAAATAATTTCCAACTTAGATTTCTAACCCTACCAAGCTATCAAGTGAGGGTAGGAAAAAAATATTTTCGGATGTGCAAAGTCTCAAAAAATGTTATTTCCAGTGCACTGTTGGGACATAACAGGAGAATTAGCTACACCAAAACAAGGAGATAAACCAAGAGGGAGGAATAATGGGAACCAGAAGAACTGGTCTTCATCACAAGAGAGAAGAGAAGGAAACCTCAAAAATGATGTTGAGTGGAAAATCTAAGGTGACGATGATGACACAGGCTTTGAGAACAGCCGGTACGTCCTGGAGCAAGTCAGAAGCCTCCAGGGGAGACTTCTTCAAGTAGATGGAACAGATAGAGGAGGGGAATAAATTCCCTAAGGGGAATAAATATCCTGGAGAGGAGATTTGCACAGCTGATCGAATGTCCAATGGCACATTAGGATAAGTACATCGAAAACTAAGCAAATAAAAATGTAGACATTTTAAAGAGAAAACAAAACTAAGAATAAAAGTTGCCGGTTGATTGTAATACACATTATGATTTCGGAGATGCTAACATATGAACAGATGTATGTGTTAGAATAAAAATCTAGTAGTTCATCTAGTAAGGCCCTGTGAGTAGCAAACATTTCTTGTTTTATTTTTTTAATTTTTTTAAATGTTTTATGTATTTTTGACAAAGAGAGAGACAGAGCATGAGCAGGGGAGGGGCAGAGAGAGAGGGAGACACAGAATCTGAAGCAGGCTCCAGCCTCCGAGCTGTCAGCACAGAGCCCAACGCGGGGCTCGAACTCACAGACCACGAGATCATGACCTGAGCGGAAGTCGGATGCTCAACCGACTGAGCCACCAGGCACCCCACCATTTCTTAGTTTTTATATGATGAGATTCCCCCTCCCTCAACACGTGTGAATAATAATTTGGCTGAGTGTAAATTTCTTTCATTCCTAGGACTTTTCTTCAATTCTGGAAAAAAAAATCCGCAATTTTCTCTTCAAAGATTGTTTTTTTTCTGTCATTCCTCTCAATTCTCTTCTCTGGAATTCCTATTATATACATATTTAAACCTTTAAACCATATTTAATCTATTCTCCGTATTTTGAGAGAGAGAGAGAGAGAGAGAGAGAGAGAGGTAGAAGGAGAGAGACAATCTCAAGCAGGCTCTACACCCAGTGCAGAACCTGATGCAGAAACTCGGTCTTATGACCCGAGATCATGACCTGAGCAGAAATCGAGAGTCAGATGCTTAATCCAGGTGCCCCTATACTCCATTAAAGAAAAAAAAAAAAGGTTTATTTATTTATTTTGCGGGGTGGGGGGACAGAGAGAGAGGGATAGAGAGAATCCCAAGAAGGCTCCGTGCTGTCAGCACAGAGCCCAACTCAGGGCCTGATCCTATGAACCATGAGATATGACCTGAGTCAAAATCAAGAGTCAGACTCTTAACTGACTGAGCCACCCAGGCACTCCCTTCATATTTTTAACTGTTGTTTCTTTTTGTTCTCAAGCTACATTCTGATGAGTCCCTCAGTTCTCTCTTCCAATTTTCTAATATACTCTTTGAGAGTAGATGACTCTACAATTTCTCCCATTTATGGCCTCTTAGATTTCAATTAGGATATTTTTCTCTTCTTTTCTCATTTTATTGTTTAAGTAATCTCTACCCCCAGCGTGGGGCTCTAACTCACGACCCCAAGATCAAGAGTCACACGCTCCACTGACTGAGACAGCACACTCCTAGGGTATTTTTCATTTCAAGGATTTCTAATTGGTTATCATTTATATTTGTTTCATTTCTGCTTATTTTTGCTTCACACTTTCCTTTTTGAAACGGTGTACATTCATCTCTGAACATTTTCAACATACCATTTTAAAGTCTTTTTATACTCTTTTCCAAATTTCCAGAGAAAATTTGAGAAAATGTCTGATTGGATTGTTAATTTCAAAGTCTAGCTTCCTCACCATTCGTTCTTTCATATGTTTTGGAACTACGATTTGTAAGCTTTTGAGTGAGAAAGTATTTGTTTTGTTTGATTTTTCTCTGTTTCTCTTACTTTCTCTCCTCCCTTCCCAGGATGCCTCCATCTGACTGTCTGGTCATCAGTCCAGAGCCAGGGCCCCTAATCATGATTTTCCACCCCTGGATATTAGGGATATGGCAGATCTAGTTATGGAGCCAGTAGACAAGACGACTTGACAGTTTCTCTTTGTTCCTTACCTCCTTGGGCTCAAATAAAGTCAGCACCCACAAATTGACAGCTATTTTCTTCAGCTTTTTTTTTTTTTTTTTTTTTTTTGAAATAAGCTGTGGAGCCTACATCAGCCTCTGGTCTCAAGCTGTGAGCATCAGTCTCCTACACTGAGGGGAGCACTTTATCCCCACAGAAGCTGAACTCTTGCTCAGCTGCCACTGTCCAATTTCTAGACCTAGAATCCCTAAGCCTGAGACTTCACCCCACTCATTGTACTGTGTTTCTATTCCATTTTTGGTTCATGGAGATATGTAAGAGTTAGCTATGTCTTTTTAAAAAATAATTTTTATTTTTAATTTAAAAAAATTTTTTTACATTTTAAATGTCATTGCTATGTGAAGCAAAGGGGTTTGAAGCAAAGGGGGTTTGGAGATATAAATATACTTCCTTGTATTGACGTCAACCTCCTGACACCTGCTTTCTGTCCTCTACCCCTCTATTGAAACCATTAAGTCAGATTCACTCACGATCTCTATGTTGCCAACCCTAATGGACATTTCTCTGTCCTAACGTTCTTGACTATTTGGCTGGTTTTGACATAAGTTACTGCCTTTTTTTTTTAATTGTGATATAATTGATGTATAACATCATGTAAGTTTTAGGTGTGCAACATAATGATTTGACATATGTATATATTGCAAATGATTACCACAATAGTTTTAGTTAACATCCATTTCACACATATTTACAATATTTTCCTTGTAATTAGAACCTTTGAAATCTATTATGTTAGCAACTTTCAAATATATGATGCAGTATTGTTAATTAGTTATCATGCTCTATGTTGTATCGGCATGGCTTATTTATCTTATAACTGGAAGTTTGTACCTTTCTAAAAAAATTTTTTTTTAAACATCATTAATTTTTGAGAGACAGAGAGAAACAGAGCACAAGCCAGGGAGGGGCAGACAAAGAGGGAGACACAGAATCCAAAGCAGGCTCCAGACTCTGGGCTGTCAGCACTGAGCCCAACACAGGGCTCTAACTCATGGACTGTGAGGTCATGGCTTTGGCTGAAGTCAGATGCTCAACGAGCTGAGCCACCCAGATGCCCCTGGAAGTTTGTACCTTTTGACTACTTTCACCCGCTTTGCCCACTCCTCCAACCCTCACCTTTGGTAGCCACTCTGTTCTCTGTATCTATGAGTTTTTTATTTATTTATCTTTTAGACTCCACATATAAGTGAAATTACACAGTATTTGTCTTTCTCTGCCTTATTTCACTTAGCACAATGTCCTTAAGATCTATCCATGTTGTCACAAATGGCAGATTTCCTTTTATGTGGCCGAATAATATCCATTGTATATATGCATGTGTGTCTGTGAATCACATTTTCTTTATCTATTTATTCACTGATGGACACTTAGGTTGTTTCCATGTCTTGGTTATGGTAAATAATGCTGCCTTACTGCCTGGTTTTTTTTTTTTTTTTTTTTTTTAATTTTTTTTTTTCAACGTTTTTATTTTATTTTTGGGACAGAGAGAGACAGAGCATGAACGGGGGAGGGGCAGAGAGAGAGGGAGACACAGAATCGGAAACAGGCTCCAGGCTCTGGGCCATCAGCCCAGAGCCTGACGCGGGGCTCGAACTCACGGACCGCGAGATCGTGACCTGGCTGAAGTCGGACGCTTAACCGACTGCGCCACCCAGGCGCCCCACTGCCTGGTTCTTAAAACATCACTCTGCTTGATTACCTGGCACTCTCCTGATTCTCATTCTTGTTGTCCTTTGCAGGTCAATAGATTAGCAGTTTTAAGATCTCTCTTTGAAAAAAAAAAAAAAAAAAAGATCTCTCTTTGTCTTCTGGCAATAACTGTCGCTGATAAGTAGCTTACTACATTCAGTTTGCTAGTCTTTTGTAGGTACTCTTGTCCTTTTTCATAGATGATAGATTTTTGTTTCTTGTAATTGATGTTCTCCAATTTTATTATGCTATCTAAGTATGAATTTGTTTGTATATTGCTCAACATCTTGTGACCTGCACCTGATGGATAATGCACAGGACCTGATATACCTGTGAGTTCAGGTCCCATGCTAGTGCAGAAACAGCCCTGGGGTTCCAATTTATCACAGATGATTGTTTTTCTCCCTGTGACCCAGGCCAATGGCAGTTTTCTTGCTCCTTCCCCTGGCTGGTAAACAGGTTTTTTATCTTCCTATGGGGAGCATGTAGGACCTTTGTTACAAGTCTAGGACTTGCCAGGGCACAAGGCCCCATCTTCTGTTGCCACATCAATGTTAAAATCTCATCCTTAATCTGTAAGGCCTATTCTGTTCCAGCTTCAGATTCTGCTCACCATGCTAGCTTTGACTCTGATTTCTGCTTCCTGAGAATTTCCCTTTCTTGCTTTCAGTCTCAGAGAGATCTTGTCCTGGTTTCAAGCTACCATTTTGGAACTCAAAGCAAAGAGTTTGATGCTTTCTCCTCACTGGGTTCTTTTGAGTCTTCTTTCCTGGGCCAATAAACCTCATCCTCAAGATCTTGTACAACTAAGCTAGCCAAAATTGAGTTCTGGTCACTTGAGGTCAATCTTTAATACAGTGGAATTTGGAGGGGTGCCTGGGTGGCTCAATCAGTTAAGCGTACAACTTCAGCTCAGGTCATGATCTCCAAGTTCATGAGTTGGAGCTCCACGTCAGGCTCTGTGCTGAAAGTTCGGAGCCTGGAGCCTGCTTCAGATTCTGTGTTTCCCTTTCTCTCTGCCCCTTCCCCACTCATTCTCTCTCTCTCTGGTCATTTGGAAAATTTTGAGCTTCAGAATAAATTACAAGTTCCCCAAACATTCTATTCATAAATATATGTTCTGTTATCTTTTCTTATACACTCCATGCATTTGAGAAATTGAAGTACTTGCTATTGTCCAGCTACCCTGAGTTTCTCATATCCACAATCTTGCATGTAAGGCTCCTTTTACCCATAATACCTTTGCCATCAGCTCTGGTGAAATCCAACCTTTCTTCTTTCTTTCTTCTCTTCTTTCTTTTTCTTTCTTTCTTCTTTCTTCTTTCTCTCTTCTTTTTCTTTTTTCTTTCTTTTCTTTCTTTCTTTCTTTTCTTTTCTTTCTTCTTTATGTTTTTATTTATTTTTGAGGAGAGCATGAGCGAGTTAGGGGCAGAGAGAGAGGGTGACAGAGGATCTGAAGCAGGTTCTAGGCTCTGAGCGTTAGCACAGAGCCCGATGTGGGGCTGGAACTCACTGACTGCGAGATCATGACCTGAACCGAAGTCAGATGTTTAACAGATCGAGCCACCCAGGCCCCCCCCCTGTCTTTCAAAGTCCTGCAAATTGATATCAGGACTTGTGGGCTCCAGACAGGCTCTGCTACTTCTTAGCTGTCCCTTTTTTACATATGTGACCTTCGACTTTTCTTTTATAACATGAGATGGAAATATTTATCTCACAGAGTTAGAACCTTTTTTATGACTCTTTGTTTGGAGTGACAGAAAACCCAAACCAAATTGCTTCTAACAAAAGTGCACTTATTGGTTTACATAGGTCTAGGGACAGAGATGGCTTCAGCATGGGTGAATTCAAAGCTCAAATGATATCATCAGGACATTTCCATTCTTGTTCTGTCAGCTCTGCCTTTTACTGCCTCCTTCAGGCTCAAGTTCAAAGAGTGACAAAACAGCTGGCAGTAGTCCCAGAATCCAGAGTCTTCCTGCTTCAACTGCAGGGACAAGCCTGAGAACTTCTTTTGCGGAAGTTCCAACTAAATTTCTTGTTGCTTTCCTTAGGTCATGTTCCTGTCTCTGAGGTGGTCACTACAGCCAGGAGAATTGGATGCTCAGATTGGCTGTGACCCAGGAGATTTGTCCTACCTCAGATATTGGGGGTTGTCCTGGCAGCAGCACACGGATGACAGTGGGTAGATGGAGATTCTCCAGTGAGAATTGGGGTTACATTTATCAGGACAGTGAGAGGATACTGAACAAGAATCACAGCAGATGTCCTCCACGGGTGTGCTGAGGAACAAATGAGTTGATATAGAGGAAACGGACTTCAGAAAGTCCCATTCAAATATAAGTAATGATTATTATGTGGTTCTCGCTCTCTTGTGGCACTTAGCGTTTTCTCCCTTCTATCTACACTCATCTAAGTCGTGCTTTGTCTCCCCCCACACCCTGAGCAGCTAGAGAGCAGGGTCTGTGCTGTAGTCATCTCTGGAGTACTCACCGCTCCTACTCAGCACCTAGAAATAGTGCTACCCAATAATGATTGTGGGATAACTGAATGAACCTAAATCCAAAGCATTCCCCAGAATTCTGTTAATCCATAGGTCAAACTCTGAGAAGGCTTTGGAGAGCTTTAGCCTTCCACTGGAGTCTAGATAAGACAGCTCTGGTTTTTCTCCGTAGTGAGTGAGAGTGGGGTGAGAGAAATAATTTCAGGCAGATGTGTCCTTGCATTGATTTATTGACCTGGCCAAGCTAAGACCAGTCAGAAAAAGAAAAGTTTGTTTGTTTGTTTGTTTATTTTCTTCTTTTTTTTTCTCTCCCTGCCCTTATTACAGAGGAATGTGCTTCGGGAAAGCACAGACTGAATGAAGAAACTTCCCAAAGGCACTGACCAAAGGGTAGGTTTGGGCCTGCCTCCTGATCCCGGAGGCCTGAGTTTCCAGGAAGTTTTGAGTTCGATGAAAGGAAGTGGCTATGAGTTCTAGTCGAAAGGCTGGAAGCTCAGCCCAGTGAGTCTGTTCTCCTGTGTCTCTGTGGTTAAGCTCATTTCCTTAGATTTCTTATTTGAGCACAGAGTCTGGAGCTGCTAAGGCCAACTGGAGTTTGGGAAACAAGCTCTTAAGAGGTACAAACTTCCAGGGGCGCCTGGGTGGCTCAGTCAGTTGAGCATCCGACTTCAGCTCAGGTAATGGTCTCCCAGTTTGTGAGTTCCAGCCCTGCCTCGGGCTCTGGGCTGACAGCTCAGAGCCTGCAGCCTGCTTCGAATTCTGTGTCTCCCTCTCTCTCTGCCCCTTCCACCACTCGTGCTCTGTCTCTCTCTCTTCTCAAAAAAATAAACATTAAAAAAAAAAGAGGTACAAACTTCCAGTTATAAAATAAATAGTCACAGAGATGAAAAGTACAGCATGGAAACACAGTCAAGAAGATTGTAATAACATTGTATGGTGACAGATGGTAGCCACACTGGTGATGAGCACTGAGGAATGTACAGAATTGTCAAATCACTATGTTGTACATCTGAAACTAATGTAACACTGTATGTTCATTATACTTCAATAGAACGAAAAAGGGACCCAGATTATCTCTTGAAAACTCTCCAGAGTTTTCTTGGAGCTGCTCTTTGGCTGATTCTACAATAGAGAAACTCTTTTCAGCCACAAGTGTTAAGTAGGAAAGGCAGTGTGGCTTAACGTTCATATATCGGGGTTGTAGGGGCCCACTAATTTTCAGCCTGCCCTCTCTTATGTTGTAGCAATGATGCTATTCAGGGAACCCGGGCCCTAGCAGGGCAGAAACAAAAGGGACAATGTTTTAGAGAAGGGAAGTTTCACAGTTACAGGTATTCTGAACGTGAACATAAACACCTGACTACCTTGCAGAGTCATTGTTGGAAACAGTGTTTCAGCTCCTGTACATCAAAGACAATTGCTGGTGGGCGGGACAGTGGGAATGGGAATTGTCTAAGGGTATTGTTAGCAAGTCAGGAGTCACCAAAGGAAAATTTGAGCTGGGCGGTCAGCAGCACCCAGCCTGGTGCTTGACAGGCTTGGCAACACAAGCTGGGTGTTGCTTAAAAGGAACTCCCTGTTCACTAATTCACTTCCTAGACTGTCCAAGTCAGTGCAAACTCATTTCTAGAAGGATATCCCTTGACTTCCAGGATCTGACCTTGCCTCCCCTTTGTGTCTCTGTCTCCTCCTTGGTTGGCATCTTATCTTTATTCCTGACACTGGTTTCTTCTTTGGACCTCAGCAGTGCTCTCATAACTGTTTTGGATAATATTTTCTTTGCCTGAACCTGCCTTTGGTCTCTTTTCCCCTCAGGTAGTCATAGGTGCTCTGCCAAAGGACCTGCAGCAACATGGCCTTACAGAAAGGGCCTGGGCTTGGAAGTCATGCCACAGAATTAGGTTCTAATTCTAGCCCTGCCAGGGTGAACTTCAGCAAGTTATTTCATCTCTCGAGGTTCAGCTTCTTTATCTGTAAAATGGGGATAATTTATCTTACTGGATTTCTATGAGGACTTAGGAAGATAAGGGACTTACAACAGTGAGCATGTTGACCCTTTATACATGGCAGCTCTTATTAAGAGTGAAGAGCAGGGGGGCGCCTGGGTGGCTCAGTTGGTTAAGCATCTGACTTCAGCTCAGGTCATGATCTCATGGTTGATGGGTTTGAGCCCTGCATTGGGCTTTCTGCTGATAGCTCAGAGCCTGGAGCCTGCTTCAGATTCTGTGTCTCCCTCTCTCTGCCCCTCCCCTGCTGGCTCTCTCTCTCTCAAAAATAAGTAAACATTAAAAAAAAAAAAAAAAAAAGAGTTAAGAGCCGGGCGTGCCTCAGTCAGTAGAACATGTGAGTCTTGATCTCAGGGTTGTGAGTTTGAACCCCAAGTTGGGTATAAGATTACTTAAAAATAAAATCTTTACCAAAAAAAAAAAAAAAAAAAGTGAAGAGCAGACTAGAGAAGACATACCACACAAACACCACTGACTTCAGTGATAACATCTGACCAACAGAATTAGGCGTTTACCCTAGCGGAAATGTCCAGCAGATGGAGCCTCTACTTCCTCATTCGT